>NC_057799.1:464968643-465182748 GCF_018294505.1 Triticum aestivum | reverse complement strand
CGCACTGATTGGTCGGGGCGCGGCGGCAGACGTTGTCCGGCGCGGGCGGACGCGTCCGGCGCGTCGCGGAGGGAGGAGCTAGGGTTCGTCTGCAGTTGTAATTCGGGATGCCCACATATATATAGGTAGAGGGAGCTAGGAGGCTCCAAATGAGGTGCGGTTTTCGCCCACACGATCGTGATCGAACGACCTAGAGCATGGAAGAGAGTTTGGTGGGTTTTGGGCTGGTTTTAGAGGGGGGTTTTGCTGGACACTCAAATGGACTTTGCGGATGCCCGGTTAACCGATGGAGTACCAAACGACCTCCGAATGGAACGAAACTTGACCGGTAGTCTCCGGGTGGTATATTAAGACCACTTTACAGGCCTCGGTCCATTCCGAGAAAGTTTGACACACGCACACGGAAGAAAACAAGAGGGGTGCACCGGAGGAGATAGGAGCGCCGGATTGGAAAACGGACAACGGGGAAAAAGCTCGGATGCATGAGACGAACACGTATGCGAATGCAATGCACATGATGACATGATATGAAAATGCATGACATGACAAAATACAAAACGAAAGACAAAACCCGACAATGGAGGGAAAAAGATATCACATAGCCGAAAATGGCAAGAGTCGGAGTTACAAATATGGCAAGTTACATGCGGGGTGTTACACCCCCTATATATAGTTGAGGTTTGGGGCTGCCCATGACGTGAGAACGTCTCTCTTTCGGCGCAGCCCTACCCCTCTCCCTCCTCCTCCTCTTCCGCGGTGCTTGGCGAAGCCCTGCGGGATTGCCGCACTCCTCCATCACCACCACGCCGTCGTGCTGCTGGATGGAGTCTTCCCCAACCTCCCCCTCTCTCCTTGCTGGATCAAGGCGTGGGAGACGTCACCGGGCTGCACGTGTGTTGAACGCGGAGGCACCGTTCTTCGGTGCTTAGATCGGAATCAACCGTGATCTGAATCGCTACGAGTACGACTCCCTCATCCGCGTTCTTGCAACGCTTCCGCATCGCGATCTACAAGGGTATGTAGATGCACTCCCCTTCCCCTCGTTGCTAGATTACTCCATAGATTGATCTTGGTGATGCGTAGAAAATTTTGAATTTCTGCTACATAACCCAACAGTGGTATCAGAGCCAGGTTTATGCGTAGTTTCTATGCACGAGTAGAACACAAAGTAGTTTTGGGCGTAGATGTTGCCAATTCTTCTTGCCGCTACTAGTCTTATCTTGTTTCGGCAGCATTGTGGGATGAAGCGGCCCGGACCGACCTTACACGTACGCTTACGTGAGACACGTTCCACCGACTGACATGCACTAGTTGCATAAGGTGGCTAGCGGGTGTCTGTCTCTCCCACTTTAGTCGGAACGGATTTGATGAAAAGGGTCCTTATGATGGGTAAATAGAAATTGGCATATCACGTTGTGGTTTTACGTAGGTAAGAAACGTTCTTGCTAGAAACCTATACAAGCCACGTAAAAACTTGCAACAACAATTAGAGGACGTCTAACTTGTTTTTGCAGCATGTGCTATGTGATGTGATATGGCCAGAAGATGTGATGAATGATATATGTGATGTATGAGATTGATCATATTCTTGTAATAGGAATCACGACTTGCATGTCGATGAGTATGACAACCGGCAGGAGCCACAGGAGTTGTCTTTATTTTTTGTATGACCTGCGTGTCATTGAATAACGCCATGTAAATTACTTTACTTTATTGCTAAGCGTGTTAGCCATAGAAGTAGAAGTAATCGTTGGCGTGACAACTTCATAAAGACACAATGATGGAGATCATGGTGTCATGCCGGTGACGAAGATGATCATGGTGCCCCGAAGATGGAGATCAAAGGAGCAAAATGATATCGGCCATATCATGTCACTATTTGATTGCATGTGATGTTTATCATGTTTTGCATCTTATTTGCTTAGAACGACGGTAGTAAGTAAGATGATCCCTCACTAAAATTTCAAGAGACGTGTTCCCCCTAACTGTGCACCGTTGCGAAGGTTTGTTGTTTCGAAGCACCATGTGATGATCGGGTGTGATAGATTCTAACGTTCGCATACAACAGGTGTTGACGAGCCTAGCATGTACAGACATGGCCTCGGAACACATGCGAAACACTTAGGTTGACTTGACAAGCCTAGCATGTACAGACATGGCCTCGGAACACAAGAGACCGAAAGGTCGAACATGAGTCATATAGTAGATGCGATCAACATGGAGATGTCCACCGATGATGACTAGTCCGTCTCACGTGATGATCGGACACGGCCTAGTTTGACTCGGATCATGTATCACTTAGATGACTAGAGGGATGTCTATCTGAGTGGGAGTTCATTAAATAATCAGATGAACTTCATTATCATGAACATAGTCAAAAGGTCTTTTGCAAATTATGTCATGCGCTTTAGTTCTACTGTTTAAGATATGTTCCTAGAGAAAATTTAGTTGAAAGTTGGTTGTAGCAATTATGCGGACTGGGTCCGTAAACTGAGGATTGTCCTCATTGCTGCACAGAAGGATTATGTCCTTAATGCACCGCTCGGTGTGCTGAACCTCAGCGTCGTCTGTAGATGTTGCGGAACATCTGACATACACGTTTTGATAACTACGTGATAGTTCAGTGCGTAATGCTAACAGTTTAGAATTGTGGCACCAAACACGGTTTTGAAACATCGCAGAACATATGAGATGTTCCGAAGACTGAAATTGGGATTTCAGACTAGTGCCCACGTCAAGAGGTATGAGACCTCTGACAAGTTTCTTAAACCTGCAAACTAAGGGAGAAAAGCTTAATCGTTGAGCATGTGCTCAGATTGTCTGAGTACTACAATCACTTGAATCGAGTGGGAGTTAATCTTCCAGATGAGATAGTGATGGTTCTCCACAATCACTGCCACCAAGCTATTAAGAGCTTCGTGATGAACTATAAATATCAAGGATAGATGATGATCCTTGAGCAACTCGCGATGTTTGACACCGCGAAAGTAGAAATCAAGAAGGAGCATCAATTGTTGATGGTTAGTAAAACCACTAGTTTCTAGAAGGGCAAGGGCAAAAGGGATACTTCATGAAACAGCAAATCATTTGCTGCTCTAGTGAAGAATCCCAAGGTTGAACCCAAACCCGAGACTAAGTGCTTCTGTAATGAGGGGAACGGTCACTGAAGCGGAACTACCCTAGATACTTGGTAGATGAGAAGGCAGGCAAGGTCGACGGAAGTATATTGGATATACATTATATGAATGTGTACTTTACTAGTACTCCTAGCAGCACCAGGGTATTAGATACCGGTTCGGTTGCTAAGTGTTAGTAACTCAAAATAAAAGCTGCGGAATAAATGGAGACTGGATAAAGGTGAGATGACGATGTGTGTTGGAAGTGATCAAGCATCGCATGCTCCCTCTACTATCGAGATTTGGTGTTTGCATTGAACATGATTGGATTATGTTTATCGTAATACGGTTATTCATTTAAGGAGAATAATGGTTACTCTGTTTATTTGAATAATACCTTCAATGGTCTTGCACCTAAAATGAATCTCGATCGTAGTGATACACATGTTCATGCCAAAAGATATAAGATAGTAATGATAGTACCACATACTTGTGGCACTGCCACGTGAGTCATATTGGTATAAAACGCATGAAGAAGCTCCATGTTGATGGATCTTTGGACTCACTCGTTTTTGAAAAGATTGAGACATGCGAACCATGTCTATTGGTATATATATGCATGAAGAAACTCCATGCAGATGGATCGTTTGGACTCACTTGATTTTGAATCACTTGAGACATGCAAATCATACCACATGGGCAAGATGACTGAAAAGCCTCGTTTTCCGTAAGATGAACAAAAGAGCAACTTATTGGAAGTAATACATTTTGATGTATGCAGTCCAATGAGTGCTGCGGCATGCAGTTGATATCGTTATGTTCTTACTTCACAGATGATTTGAGTAGATGCTGAGTGTATTTACTTGATGAAACACAAGTCTGAATTATTGAAAGGTTCAAGTAATTTCAGAGTGAAGTTGAAGGTCGTCGTGACAAGAGGATAAAATGTCTGTGATATGATCATAGAGATGAGTATCTGAGTTACGAGTTTGGCACACAATTAAGACATTGTGGAAAGTATTTCACAATTAATACCGCCTGGAACACCATAGTGTGATGGTGTGTCCGAACATCATAACTACACCCTATTGGATATGATTGCATACCATGATGTCTCTTATCGAATTACCACCATCGTTTATGGGTTAGGCATTAGAGACAACCGCATTCACTTTAAAAGGGGCACCACGCAATTCTGTCGAGACGACACCGTTTAGAGAAACCTAAGTTGTCGTTTCTTAAAAGTTTGGGGCTGCGAAGCTTATGTGAAAAAGTTTCAGGCTAATAAGCTCGAACCCAAAGCGGACAAATGCATCTTCATAGAATACCCAAAACAGTTGGGTATACCTCCTATTTCAGATCTGGAAGCAAAAGTAATTGCTTCGAGAAATAGGTCCTTTCTCGAGGAAAAGTTTCTCTCGAAAGAATTGAGTGGGAGGATGGTGGAGACTTGATAAGGTTATTGAACCGTCACTTCAACTAGTGTGTAGCAGGGCACAGGAAGTTGTTCATGTGGCACCTACACCAATTGAAGTGGAAGCTTATGATATGATCATGAAACTTCAGATCAAGTCACTACCAAACCTCGTAGGACGACGAGGATGCGTAATACTTCAGAGTAGTACGTGATCCTGTCTTGGAAGTCATGTTGTTGGACAACGATGAACCTATGAGCTATGGAGAAGCGATGGTGGGCCCATATTCCGACAAATGGTTAGAAGCCATGAAATCCGAGATAAATGGAACTTTGAGAAGAAGACGGACGTGGACGGTAATGTTACCGTCTATGAAGCTCGACTTGTGGCAAAGAGTATTTCCACAAGTTCAAGGAGTTGACTACGATGAGATTTTCTCATCCGTAGCGATGCTTAAGTCCGTCGGAATCATATTAGCATTAGCTGCATTTGTGAAATCTGGCAGATGGATGTCAAAACAAGTTTCCTTACTAGTTTTCGTAAGGAAAGGTTGTATGTGATACAATCAAGAAGGTTTTGTCGATCCTAAGGATGCTAAAAGGTATGCTAGCTCCAGCGATCCTTCCATGGATTAGAGAAAGCATCTCGGAGTCAGAATATACACTTTGATGGAGTGATCAAAGTTTTTGGGTTTATACAAAGTTTGTTGGAAACTTGTATTTACAATAAAGTGAGTGGGAGCGCTACAACATTTCTGATAAGTATATGTGAATGACATATTGTTGATCCGAAATGATGTAAAAGTTCTAGAAAGCATAAAGGGTTGTTTGAAAGGAGTTTTTCAAAGGAAGACTTGGATAAAAGCTGCTTACATATTGGGCATCAAGATCTATAGAGATAGATCAAGACGCCCGATGATACTTTCAAAGAACGCACACCTTGACATGATTTTGAAAGAGTTCAAAATAGATCAGCAAAGAAGGAGTTCTTGGCTGTGTTACAAGGTGTGAGTATTGAGTAAGACTCAAGACCTGACCACAGCAGAAGAGAGAGAAAGGACGAAGGTCGTCCCCTATGCTTTAGACGTAGGCTCTACAGTATGCTATGCTGTGTACTGCACATGAAGTGTGCCTTGCCATGAGTTGGTCAAGGGGTACAATAGTGATCCTGGAAACGATCACATGACAGGGGTCGAACTTGTCCTTAGTATCTAGTGGACTAAGGAATTTTCTCGATTATGGAGGTGAAAAGGAGTTCGTCGTAAAGGGTTACGTCGATGCGAACTTTGACACTAATCCGGATGACTCTGAGTAGTAAACCGGATTCGTATAGTAGAGCAGTTATTTTAAATGGCTCCAAATAGCGCGTGGTAGCATCCACAAGATGACATAGATATTCGTAAAGCACACACGGATCTGAAAGGTTCAGACCCGTTGACTAATAACCTCTCTCACAAGCATAACATGATCAAACCAGAACTCATTGAGTGTTAATCACATAGTGATGTGAACTAGATTGTTGACTCTAGTAAACTCTTTGGATGTTGGTCACATGGTGATGTGACCTATGAGTGTTAATCACATGGTGATGTGGACTAGATTATTGACTCTAGTGCAAGTGGGAGACTGTTGGAAATATACCCTAGAGGCAATAATAAATTGGTTATTATTATATTTCCTTGTTCACGATAATCGTTTATTATCCATGCTAGAACTGTATTGATAGGAAACTCAGATACATGTGTGGATACATAGACAACACCATGTCCCTAGTAAGCCTCTAGTTGACTAGCTCGTTGATCAATAGATGGTTACGGTTTCCTGACCATGGACATTGGATGTCGTTGATAACGGGATCACATCATTAGGAGAATGATGTGATGGACAAGACCCAATCCTAAGCCTAGCACAAGATCGTGTAGTTCGTTTGCTCAGAGCTTTTCTAATGTCAAGTATCATTTCCTTAGACCATGAGATTGTGCAACTCCCGGATACCGTAGGAATGCTTTGGGTGTACCAAACATCACAACGTAACTGGGTGGCTATAAAGGTGCACTACAGGTATCTTCGAAAGTGTCTGTTGGGTTGGCACGAATCGAGACTAGGATTTGTCACTCCGTGTAAATGGAGAGGTATCTCTGGGCCCACTCGGTAGGACATCATCATAATGTGCACAGTGTGACCAAGGAGTTGATCACGGGATGATGTGAGTTACGGAACGAGTAAAGAGACTTGCCGGTAACGAGATTGAACAAGGTATCGGGATATCGACGATCGAATCTCGGGCAAGTAACATACCGATAGACAAAGGGAATTGAATACGGGATTGATTGAATCCCCGACATCGTGGTTCATCCGATGAGATCATCGTGGAACATGTGGGAGCCAACATGGGTATCCAGATCCCGCTGTTGGTTATTGGCCGGAGAACGTCTCGGTCATGTCTGCATGGTTCCCGAACCCGTAGAGTCTACACACTTAAGGTTCGATGACGCTAGGGTTATAGGGAAAAGATATACGTGGTTACCGAATGTTGTTCGGAGTCCCGGATGAGATCCCGGACGTCACGAGGAGTTCCGGAATGGTCCGGAGGTAAAGATTTATATATGGGAAGTCCTGTTTTGGTCACCGGAAAAGTTTCGGGTGATATCGGTAATGTACCGGGACCACCGGAAAGGTCCCGGGGGTCCACCAAGTGGGGCCACCAGCCCCAGAAGGCTGCGTGGGCCAAGTGTGGGAGGGGACCAGCCCCAGGTGGGCTGGTGCGCCCCCCCACCAAGGCCCAAGGCGCATGGGGGAGCGGGAGGGGGCAAACCCTAGGTCCAGATGGGTCTTAAGGCCCACCCGAGTGGCGCCCCCCCTCTCCTCCCCTTGGCCGCCCGCCTTAGATGGGATCTAGGGCTGGCCGCCTCCTCTTGGGGTGGGAACCCTAGAGGGGGCGCAGCCCCCCCCCTATATATAGTTGAGGTTTGGGGTTGCCCGTGACATGAGAACGTCTCTCTTTGGGCGCAGCCCTACCCCTCTCCCTCCTCCTCCTCTTCCGCGGTGCTTGGCGAAGCCCTGCGGGATTGCCACACTCCTCCATCACCACCACGCCGTCGTGCTGCTAGATGGAGTCTTCCCCAACCTCTCCCTCTCTCCTTGCTGGATCAAGGCGTGGGAGACGTCACCGGGCTGCACGTGTGTTGAACGCGGAGGCACCGTTCTTCGGTGCTTAGATCGGAATCAACCGCGATCTGAATCGCTACGAGTATGACTCCCTCATCCGCGTTCTTGCAACGCTTCCACATCGCGATCTACAAGGGTATGTAGATGCACTCCCCTTCCCCGCGTTGCTAGATTACTCCACAGATTGATCTTGGTGATGCGTAGAAAATTTTGAATTTCTACTACATAACCCAACAGATGCAGACGCGGAACTCCTTACCCTCACCAGGGCAGTGAGCTGCGCCACGCGACAGGCGACGATCGCCTTGCAGAACCCTTGCTTCTTGAATCTCCTCGATTGCCTTGCTGATGAACTCCTGAACGCCTGGTGCCTCACGCCTGTCGCCTTCTCCTGGGAAGCGTTCTTTGAAGAGCGCCTCCACATGGTGCCCGAGCGCCTCCCTCGTGACTCTGGCTAGGTCTAAGGACCTCCAAAGGAGAGCGCCCGAGCCCAGCCTGAGAGGGGCGCCGGGCGCGCCTTCCTATGCGATGGGTGAAGGTGCCGCGTCCGGAGACGCGAGGCTCAGCGCGGCGCCCTCGAGTGATGCTCCTTCACGAGACCCCTATCCTAGCTGAAGCTTCTTTGTCTTGGGGGCGACCTCAGGAGGGAGAGGGCCGTCCTCGTCTTCGGGGTCATCGACCGCTGCAGCCTAGAAGGCGCGCTCGAGGGAGCACACCGCATCCTTCTCTTGCCACGCTACCATGATGACACCGCCACTTCCTGGCATCCTGAGGACGTTGTAGCCGTGGTGCGTTGCTGCCATGAACTTGGCCAGTGCTGGTTACCCTAGGATGGCATTGTAGGGCAGGCGGATGTCGGCGATGTCAAAGTCGATGAGCTCAGTCCGGTAGTTGTTGCACTCGCCGAAGGTGACAGGGAGGCGAACCTGCCCTATCGGGTGTGTAGAACCTTTGGTCACTCCTGAAAATGGCTTGGTTGGGTGAAGCTGGTAGTATGGCACTTGGAGCCTATCGAACGTCTGAACAGACAGAACATTGAGCCCTGCTCCGCCATCGATGAGAGTCTTGGTGACGACCACGCTGCTGATGACGGGGGAGCAGAGCATAGGGAGTGCGCCAGCAGTGGCCACGCACTTGAGCTGGTCTGAGGAGTCGAAGGTGATGGCGCACTTGGACCACTTGAGAGGGCGAGTTGCTTCGGGCTTGGGGAGCGCTGCGTTCACCTCGCGCGCGAACTGCTTGAAGACGCGGTGGGAAGCCAGGGCCTGTGAGCCGCCCAAGATGGAGGCGATGGCTCGAGGCTCCTGGAAGCCCCCAGCCCCTCATCCTGGTGGTGATCTTCATTCCTTCTTGGCGGTGGAGGCAGAGGAGGCAGAGCTGCATTGCCCTGAGGGCGCTCCTCACGAGGCTGCTCCCTCCAGGTGCCCTCGCGAGGTTGGCCGTGCCAGCGGTCCTCACGAGGCTGGTCGCACCACTCCTGACAATGGTCGCGTCCGTCGCAGCGTCCTCCACCTCGGCCGCCTCCACGACCGTAGCCCCGATCATTGCGCTCGGGGCGTCGATCGAGGCGCCCATCACGGAGGGCCCTGAGCTCCTGGCAGTCGTTGGTGTTGTGGTTGTGAACATTGTGGAAGACGGAGAACGGCCGATTGCTCTTGGATGACTTGGGGTGGTCCCTTGCGCTTCACGTCCTTGGTCTTGGTCTTCTTGTCTTCTAGATCAGCATCGGGGAGCTCGAGGAGGGAGAGGTGTCCCTCCTCAGCCCTTGCGCACTTGTTCGCCATGTTGAACATCTCCAGAGTGGTGCAGAGATCCTCGTGGATGGCGAGCTCCTCCTTCATCTTGACATCGCGGACGCCATCAGTGAATGCTGACATGATGGCCTCGTCCAACACCTTGGGGATCTTGAGGCCAACGTTGTTGAAGCACTAGATATACTTCTGCAGGGTCTCTCCAGGTTGCTGCTTGATGCGATGTAGGTCACCCGCAGCCGGCGGACGGTCGTGAGTGCCCTGGAAGTTGGCGATGAAGCGGCTACGCATCTCCTCCCAGGAAGAAACCGACCCTCGGTCAGGTTCAGGAGCCAAGAACGCGTGCCATCCTTGAGGGCCATCGGGAACCAGTTTGCTATGATCTTCTCGTCACCGTTGGCCGCCTCGATGCTCAGCTCGTAGAGCTGCAGGAACTCAGCGGGGTCGGCGGTGCCGTCGTAGCGTGGAGGCAGGTCAGGCTTGAACTTGCTTGGCGAGACGACGTTGCGGAGCTCCGGAGTGAACGCGCGGCATCCTGCCGTGGCCACCGAAGGTCTTCGAGGGGGCGGAAGCTGGTCTTGGTGCACGCGCACCGGCACCTCCTGCGGTGGTATGCGGGCCTGGTGCTGGGGTGCTGGAAGCACGCGCGCTTCTCCTTGGGGACGCTGCACCACCTGGCAGCTCACGTCCTCCTGAGTTGGCACAGGTCGCGGCAGGTCTCGCGGTGGAGCCACATGCCTTGGCTCGACGATGATGCCCTGGGCCGGAGGTGGTGGAGGATCCCCGTGCGCCATGTCGCCCGCTGCAGGTGGTTGCTGAGGCAGCGAGCGAGCCAGCTCGGCGGAGCCCCCGTGCGCAACGCTGACGAGCTCAGCTATCCGCTCGAGCCACTCCTCGTAGAGGTCACGAACCGGGCGGTAGTGAAGGAGCTCCCGCGCCATGAGCAGAGCGGCCTGCGCGTCCGCCTGGCCGCGACGCGCGTGGGATGACGAAGCTGCTGGGGTCAGTGATGAAGTAGCGGTGTGCCCGTCACGATGCACCGACGGGTGCAGCGATGAAGCTTCCTTCTCTTGGCCGGCAGGGCCCGTGGCGGTGTTGGCCACTGGAGACGGAGCGCGACGGGCATAGCCGTCACCCGCCGGAGCCGTCTGAGCGACGTGGGCAGCGACTGCAGCCCGATGCTCGGCGCGAGCCCGACGCGCGTCGGCCATGGAGGTGTCGGAGTGGTGGTGGATCGATCGACGGACGAGAAGATCTGACGCACCCCTACCTGGCGCGCCAAATGTCAGATTAAGGGATCCGCAAACCCTTGAGAGGTTTGAACTCTGGGGTGCGTGCGAAGATCTCAACCTACACAGCCTTCCTACTCGTGATCTTCCTAAGCCTAGCGCATCAAGCTCAAAGAGACAAAGTGACACAGCAGTTTATCCTGGTTCGGGCCACCTTGCGGTGTAATACCCTACTCCAGCGTTTTGTTGGATTGCCTCGGAGGGCTGAGGATTAACTAGTACAGTGGATGAACCGGCCTCAGGAGGTGAGGTGTTCTTGAGGTGGTGTGGTGTGTGCTAGTTCGACTTGTCCTTCTCCTCCCCCATGGTGGTGGCTAGTCCTATTTATAGAGGCCTTGGTCCTGTTCCTAAATGTTGGCCGGAAGGGATCCCACAACGGCCGAATTTGAAAGGGGACAAGTAGTACAGCTTATCCTAACAAAAGTAGTCTTCGCCTGCGAAAAGCCACTGGTCGTGCCGCTGTGGTGGGCTCGCCGATGACCTCAGTCCTGCCGTCCTGGCGGTCTTGGTCTCGTTGCACCAGAATGGAAACCTTTGGCTGATTCCTCAGGACTCTGCGCCAGTGGCTTGCCTCCTTTGCACCGAAGAGGAAACTTGTGCTCCGTGCCCGCTGGCCTTGGTCATCATGGCTCACGTCAGCTGAGCCTCGTGAGGTAAACCTTGCATAGAACTCTCCACCCCTCGAGAGCCAGCTTGGTGAGGCCGATCCCCTCGGGGGTCTTGACGTCGTCTACCTCACGAGGCTTGGCCCTTGCGAGGGTCTTGTGTTGTTGATGCTGCAGCTGGGCCGTACCAGGCCGTCGATGGAGCCACGTGGTGGGCCGCAGGCAGGCAGGGCTGGATGCCCCCATATCCAGGACGCCGACAGCCCCGTACACGAGGAAGAAGGGAGTGAAGCTGGTTGATTTGTTCGGCGTGGTCCGGAGACTCCAGAGGACGGCCGGCAGCTCTTTGATCCAGCAGCCGGCTGAGCGCTCCAGCGGCTCGACCAGTCGGGGCTTGATGCCGGACAAGATGAGGCCGTTTGCTCGCTCGACTTGGCCGTTTCACGGCGGATGGGCACGGACGCTAAGTCCAGCCGGATGCCATGCGTCGCGCAAAAATGGGCCAAGGCGCCTTTGGCAAAGTTGGTGCCGTTGTCGGTGATGATGCTGTGTGGTACACTGTACCGTATGGTGATGTCTGCGATGAAGGTCACAGCAGTCGGACCATTCATCTTCTTGATTGGTTTTGCTTCAATCCACTTGGTGAATTTGTCCACAACGACCAGCAGATGGGTCATGGCGCCGCGTGCTGTCTTGAA
Source organism: Triticum aestivum (assembly GCF_018294505.1). Lineage (NCBI taxonomy): Eukaryota > Viridiplantae > Streptophyta > Magnoliopsida > Poales > Poaceae > Triticum > Triticum aestivum. The sequence goes on along the minus strand of NC_057799.1, from coordinate 465,170,707 downwards.
TGGGCCCACCATGTCCAGCCCCCAGACGGCAAATGGCAAAGTGAGGGGGATGGTCTTGGGTGCAGAAGCCGGCAGGTGTTGCTCGGATCCGAATTTCTGGCACCCTTTGCACTTCTTGACCAAGTCCTTGGCATCGTCCAAAGCAGTCGGCCAGAAGAATCCATGGCGGAAAGCTTTGGCGACAAGGGATCTGGAGGCCGCGTGGTGGCTACACTCGCCTTGGTGGATGTCTCTAAGGATTGCCTTGCCTTTCTTTGGTTGAACGCAGCGCTGGAAGACACCAGTCACGCTGCACCTGGCAAGCTCTCTGTTTACTATCATGTATGCAGCTGCCCGACGCTGCACCTGCCGGGCCGAGATCTCGTCGGCTGGTAGCTCTCCGCTCACTAGGAAGTTGAGGATGGGTTGCACCCATGATGGTGCTTCGACCACTGTAATTACGGCCACTGGTACCAGGGCGGTTGGGTTGGGAGGCGGCGGTTGGAGTCGGCCGCCGCTTGCTGCGTCGTTGAAGTCCCCGGGTCGACTGCTGCAGCCCCCGGGCCGGGTTTTGAAGTCCCCGAGCCGGGTGCAACTGCTGCAGTCCTCGAGCTGCCTGCCGAAGTCCCCGGGCCGTCTGCGGTAGCCCCCGATCCAGGTTGTGAAGTCCCCGGTCCGGGTGTGACTGCCATGGTCATCGCAGTCGGAGCCGACCTGGAAGAACATCCATGAAGGAGCCATACTATTTCACAATATGTGTTTGGTTGTGATTGTTATGCTTCTTTGTTTCTATGCATGTTAAAATGGTAGAAAGATCACTCATGAATATCAAGCGAATTGCCATCCCCAATGTTGCACCTTCACACGTCAAGTACGTCTAGTAGTGGGCTCATAAAATAGGGGTGCTGCTAGCACAACAAAAAAATACACTTCCGTGATGATACGTGTTTGTCACAATAGGTCGCGTTTTTTGTCATGCATGTATGTCCATGACGATTTTATGACAGAATCAAGATAGTCATACCTGTGCTGTCGTAGAAGTGTACCATGATATTACCAAAATTATCATCACAGAAGTGTCCACTTCCATGACGATAAATCGCGCATCACAGAAGTGCTTTCGTCAAGGGTGACCGACATGTGGCATCCACCGTAACGGAACTCCGTTAAGCTATCGGGTCCAGTTTTGGATCCGACAACCCGTTAACAGCCCCGACGAATGGGGATTTTCCACGTGTAAAATCATCATTGGACGGAGGAAACACGTGTCGGCTCACCGTTGGGACAGATGTCATCCACTCATTGGACACAAGGCGCCTATGATACGTCGACACGTGGCACGGCCCAACAGAGGCCCATTCTTGTGAAAAGGCTAGCCCGTTTGACTTGGTAAAAAGGTGGCGGCCCGGCCCACGGAAAGCCTGTTAACGGCATGTTCGCATATAGCCCATTTACAGCCCTCTAACTCACGTCCCGTTACGGCCTAACGGTATTAGGCCTAGTAGCGTCATCTGGGCCATCCAATATGATTCCAGCCCGTTGTAACTTCCGGCCCATGTATGGCCCATGATGTCTTTCGGCCCATATGAGTCCCTTTGTAACTCTTGGCCCATTAATGGCCCGTGGTGAAACCAGCCCGTAATGAACAGTGTACCGCTTTATACCCATTAGCAGCCCATTATTCCATTGGGTCGTTTCCAGCCCGTGTTACCTTTCGGCCTTCTCACAGCCCATTTATTCTTGGGCTCATTTCCAGCATTCAGTTACTTACGGCCCGTTACTGGCCTTTTCTACTTGTGGGCCAAATTCAGCCTGTGGATACAGTCGGCCCGTTTGTGGCCCGTTAATCTGTTGGGCCATTCTCATAGCATCATCAAATATGGCCTATTAACGACCCGTTATGGTCAGCCCATAAAACGTACGATTTCCACTCTAGCCCGTTTACGGCCCATTATACGGCCCATAATACGGTCCGTACAAGGCCCATATATGAGACGGCCGTACAAGGCCCATGGATCCTACAGGACGTAGCAGGCCCATTGATCCGACGGCCCATTAAGGCCCATGGATCCGACGACCCATAGAAGGCCCATGGATCCGACGGCCCATAGAAGGCTCATGGATCCGACACCCATAGAAGGCCACGGATCATCCGTCACATAGATGGCCCATGGATCGTACGGCCCGTGGAGGGCCATGGTCACTACAACGTTTGGGCGAGTTGGCCCCCGTTTGAACGATATAGCATATTCAAAGAATTATCCTACTTTATACTATCACCTCTAAAAAACATACACTATACAACAAAGAGACCAAGGCATAGAAACGTAGAATAATCCTACACTATACAATAAAGAAATTATAGCCGATTATACCCACTGGGCATTATGGTTCGGCACCGGTGATAATAAAGCATACACAAGCAGCAAATTACATACACTGGGCAAATATAGCTCATACATCAAGGACGCACATCAACTTAAATCCATTTGAACTATAATCTCTTCAGAAAATAGGATTGGCCGGATTCAGATAGCACAAATTTCAGTCTGCAAAATCTCCAATTCCTTCGTGGTTACCTCAGTGTCTTGTTTCATTTTTTGACTCCTGCATCTAATACATGCATGTCCAGTCTCAACTTGTTGATTGTACGTTGAGAATCATGTACACGTTGTCTTGCCACCTCTAGTTGATGCTCAAGAACATCAGCACAATCCAATTCCAATCCATAATCATTCGGTAACGGCCATGCCGCACTGCTCGCAGATCTTTGTGTTGATGTCACTTCATCCTGAAATGTTTCTGTAAGTACACATGACTATGGAAAAAATATAGTTACAACAGTGAAGCGAGCAAGACAGACTATTTTGTACTTCCTCTGTCCCAAAATAAGTGTCTCAAGGTTAGTACAACTTTGCACTAGAGCTAGTACAAAGTTAAGACACTTATTTTGGGACGGAGGGAGTACATGGCAAAATAGGACTAACAATAATGTTACACGTCATGAAGCATAAGCAGGTGATATTTTAAAAATTATAAAAAAGGTAGTCTGTGCAGCCTGCATACAGAAATCTCTCTTACCTCACCAGAGGAGCATGATGTTGGGGCCCAATCCAAAACACAGACAAGTTACAAATTTAGACAACACGTTGCATATAAGGAAGCAAGCAATTGGCCATTCTGTAGCTCAATTAAAGTCTTAGGGAGCATAATGAACAACAGAGGGTTTCATACAAACATACTACAGCAAGCAAAATTATGCAATCATTAGCCTAGTATAGACTAGATTGTGAGCCTCATGCAATAATAGTTGGTTAATAGACTTCAAAGCTTCAGGCACACTTCGGCAGAGTAATTAAATGGTAAGGCCTTTAATTATGTCAACTAATAGTTATACAAGTACCCAACATCAGGCATCATTATTTGGGCATCTCATTAACTGAGGACAAATAAAGCAATTGAAAAGAGCAAATTAACTATGCCTGAAACAAACACGGAATTGAACTGTTGAGTTGGATACAGTGACTTACCTTAACAGGTTGAAGAGGCTCAGTGCAGCTCCTACTTCTCTTGCAAGGCTCCTTCCTAACATCTTGTACCTGGAAATCCTCAATCTTATCTTCATTGCACCCCCTCTGCAAGGTGACACAAACTAGTTACTCGTCTCCTTGGAAGAGAAATATGCATACTTTCCAGTCTGTGAACACAAAAGATGAGATTATAACAAAACAACACCACATAAGGAAACATGCCGCATCTCTTGCACTTGCACACAATGAAATGAGCATTTACTATGTCTGCACTATGTAAAAACTAGGCATACCTTCGAACAGGATCTCCAGGTACTCTTGGAGAGCCTATTTTAGTGTACAGCCAAACCTTTTATGTCACCTATGATTTAGACAAGGCCCCACTACAGCAGCCCTTAGTGTTTAAATTGTTGACAAGCTCTGTTAGAGTGTTAGGTCAAGAACAACAAGTAATCAAAGCAAATAGTCCTAGTATGGCTGGCTGATGCAAACAAGTGAAAAGATGTGTGAGCAAATCTTACATATCAAGAAAAAAGCAAAGAAGGAGGCTTAAAGACCATCACTTGACCGACCAGATTTAAGGGGCATTTAAACATCATGTGCAACGTAAAAACTAACATAAACATTGCATATTCCAGATTCTACAATGAAATGCACATGTATTAGGTTATGGCATGTATGATGATGCCTAAATGTACACTATAGCAGGCAGGAGTGATTCATTCTTGCACGCACAATTGAATTGCAGGTTAAGGACCAGTTTGATTCCGCCTTTTCAGGGCTTATTGTCAAAATAAGCCATAAAAGATGTAAAGAAGTCATTTTTGAGTTATGGGCTTGGGCTTAACTAATTTCGCTTTGGAGGGGGGTGTTTCGGGTAGAACCTCACTAAAAATTGAAGGGAAGGGGAATAGTGAAATGACTATGTTGTCTGCCTATATTACACTCAAAATGCAAGTGCTGACGCCCGTGTCACACCTGACCCTCAAGTAAAAACAAACACATAAGTGTTCATTGCCCTGCCCGCTTGCATCTCCTCTCCCCTTTCCCTCTACCTCGATCCCCTGCCTGCAGCACTAGGGTTCCTCCAGCGAGTCGTTGCCACTGGTCCCATCTGGCCTAGTCCTCGATGATGCTCTGTCCAGCTAGGCTACATGGCCGGCGGGTAGGTGCAAATCTCCTTGGCTGCCCCTCCCTCTGGTGCCGCCCCTCATTCTCATGGTCTCAAGCAGCTGCTCCACTATGGTTCGTCCAACGCACTACTCTGGCGGGCACTGCACAACTACGGCCGATGCCACACTGCGGCAGAAGGCACCTTATTCCCCCTCCCCTCCTCCCAGGCCGTGGCCTTGAGGTGCTATTGAAGGATGAGCTCATCCAACAAGGTGAGGATCTCCTCTGATTTTTTGCCAAATTTTCATTCTGATCCACTATACGATGAATTGCTATGAGCTGCTTCTGCTACTGCTATATGATGCATTGCTATGAGCTGCTCCAGCTGCTGCTATATGATGAATTGCTATGAGCTGCTGCTGCTATATGATGAATTGCTATGAGCTGCTGCTGCTGCTATATGATGAATTGCTATGAGTTGCTGCTGCTGCTATATGATGAGTTGCTATAAGCTGCTCCTGCCGATGCTATATGATGAATTGCTATGAGCTGCTCCTGCTGCTGCTATATGATGAATTGCAATGAGCTGCTCCTGCTGCTGCTATATGATGAATTGCAATGAGCTGCTGCTGCTATATGATGAATTGCTATGAGCTACTGCTGGTATATGATGAATTGCACACTGCTGCTGCTGTATGATGAGTTGCTATGAGCTGCTGCTGCCGCTATATGATGCTTTCAGGTGGTGCTGCTATATGATAATAACCAGTAACTTGGACCATTGAATTTCAATAAATAATTGTTCTTCATTTAAATGTGGGTCATGCGTTCTTCGTTTAAATTAGACAATGGGATCTCTATGGAAAACATTGACCAAACTAGATTGTGCCAAGTAGATGGTATCTTTGTATTTGCATTTTGAGCAAATAGTGATGGTCCGTTTTCCTATCATATTAATTACTGCACTGGGTTCAATTTGTGATGTTTGCAAGTCAAATTAATTTTCATATGGGCAACAAAATGAAAAAATATAATGCAATCTAGACTTTTCACTGATCATACTAAAAGATAAGCTGAAAACGCAATGAAAAGAACTGGTTGGCCTATTACATGGAGCTTATATTCACGGGTGCTTATTTTCTTAGGATAACTCATAATAACTGTCCCTAAGAAACTTGGCCAATAAAACTGACATACAAATAACATGTCACGATGATTGCAATGGAGGAGTGACGTACCATAGCACACTGTATAGGCTCACCGCTGCCTCTCCTTTTTTTGCGATGTTCCATGAAATTGCCACATACATCTTGTACTTTTTCATTGTGTAACCCTATCTGCAAGTTGACACGGCTAATTTCAGACATCTCTACATGATAATACATTGCATATCCCTTGCGCATATTTAAACCACCAATTAATGATTGTGTGCGTAGCATAAACTAGCCATGACTCTGTGTGCTGGACTAGCAGACACTCTAAGGGAGAATAATGTAGTGCACTGGAATTCCTACATGCCACCTATGATTTTGTGTAATGTACTGCCTCTGTCCCTAAATATATGTCTTTGTAGAGATTCCAGTATGGACCACATACAAATGTATATATATGCATTTTCGAGTGTAGATTCACTCATTTTGCTCCGTATGTAGCCTATAGTGGAATCTCTAGAACGACTTATATTTAGGAACGGAGGTACGAGGTAGTATCATGTATGACATCTACATATCTAATTTAGCAGCCAGTAGTAGAAATCATTGTTTGCACAAAGGGATTACTGGTCAAAAATCCTAGCAAAGCATGCTGGCAGGCACATAACAATACAAGAGAGAGACGCACTTACAAGATCATAGCAATGCCTGAGTCCAGGATCTTGGTTGGCCAAGCTGTTAGATCCAGAAGAAACATCGTCCTTGTAGTTTTTGCCAGCTGCATAACAGGTAACAGCGACCTGTTAGTATATTTGAAGTACATCGGGCAGGTGATGTTGGATGGGTTTAAAGGTGACAAGTACCTAGGCCGTGGCGGGTGCTTGGCATCTTGCCAGACGGTGGGAATCAGGTTAGAAACATCAAGGGTCATGATGCTGCGCTGGCTGTCGAGGTCCGGTAAGGAGATCTAGAACCGTCGAGTAGGGTGTTTGTGGAGCGACTCCGGTAGGGTGGACTACGGTGTGGGCGAAGCGGATCTGTGGCCGTGGACGATGCGGATCTGCGGCCGTGGACGGGCGTCAGAAGCTGGTCCGGTGGTTGGGTTAAGGATGGTGTCAACGATGCGGATCTGCGGCCGTAGACGGGGCGTCAGAAGCTGCTCTGGTAGGTTGGATGAGGGTGCGAGGAAGCAGATCTGAGGCCGTGGACTTGTGAGTTGGCAAAGCGGCCCCGGTAGGGTTGAGAATGGTATAGGCGAAGCTACTTTGGTAGGGTTGATGATGGTGTCGGCGAAGCGGCTACGGTAGGGTTGAGGAAGGTGTCAGCGAAGAGGATCAGAGGCCATCGACGGGGGCGTCGGTGGGGCGGCTCCGAGGGGTGTGGACGAAGCGTCTCCGGTGGGGAGTATGATTGAGCCGCTGCAGATGCGCGGCGGTTGACGAGAGTACTGGCGAAGCAGATCCGGCGCCGTGGACAAGGCCGGCACTGAATGGGCTGTGGTATAGTGGTGGATGAGCAGTCTACTTGTTTCTAGGGGAGGTGGGAGGGGTGGATGCGGCCGTAGAAGCAGATCTGGCCAGGTGGACGCCGCTGGCAGTGAATGGGCTCTGGTACGCCGGTGGATGAGCAGTCTAGGGTTTCGAGAGGGGAGGGGAGAAAGGCCAATGTAAGATGCTCTGGTCCTGTGGAGTTAGTCGTTTTTGCGGGAGGGGGAGAGGAAATGGGGGTGCCATGTAGTGGGGGGAACCGGAAGTTACCAAATCAGCCCCAACCTGTTATGTAGATGAGGGCGGTATTGTAACTGTTGGTCTCCATGCACCAAGGACAAAAGGGGAATTTCGCATGCTAAAGACTAAGGTGGCGGAAATTTTAGAAGGAGGCGAGAGATTTTGCCGCCCGGAGGATCGTTTGTATCCAGTTTTCAACCTAATTTGGACCGTGCTAGCGGGAAGGTCACTGATAGACTGTGTAAACATAGGGCACGCGTCAGCAGTTAATAACTGTATGAATTCCCACAGAAAAAAAAGACAAATAACTCCCGGGATGACTCGCCGATAACTTGGACGTTTCACTACCGGCGCGGCCAATTCGTACGGGTGTAGTGGCGCGTTCACAAAATGCATCAAACGCTCCAACCTAATGTTTTCTCGTGTAAATAGATTAATTTTAGTGGCCATTGGGTTATTTACTTTAAACATAATGCATTGCGTGTTAGTGTAGAGGCGCACAAAAAGAAATGAATTGTAGTCCGCTACTTAAAAGTGTTACCTCATATGATTACATAGCCTCCATTTCATAAATTGCGTACCCATTGAATTCATATATGAATATTACATATATTACTTCATAATAGAACCTTAAATCATCCAAGACTAATGAATTTGAATGAAAGAGTAACAATGGTGCATGTACATGATAGCTACATTGGTTGTTTAAAGAAACATCACTGTAACTTTGGCATGCACAAGTGAAAAGATTTATTTAAATAGAAAAAAATGTGATATGTGAGTGTCCAATCTTTATAGCGTTGAATCGATATTGTACCTTTGGCTACGATACGAAGTAGATATTGATTTATGTTCAAGCGATGCATGTCCATGATCGCTAGATAATGATACGTGAATGAATTGTGCAATCTCTCTCGCACGCATACATATCTCATTTCCCTGTGGGCATCGGAATCACACACGCGCACTTCGTGTATTTCTCTCCCTCCGTCAAGGTTAGAATTCATCTTTCTACCCCGTCCTACAAGTCTCTCACACAGAAACACACATGCTCTCTCTGTCTAACACGCCCACCCCTTTAATTCCGCCCACCCACAGCCACTAATATCTCAAAGTATAATAATGTCTCTCACACATATGCCTATGGTTAACTTGAGTTCCCGAACCATATGAATACATACAATGGGATTCCAGCAGAGCACCTTTTGTTTTGAGATTTCTCTCTCTCTCTCTCTCTCTCTCTGTCTCACACACACACACACACACACACACGCGACGCGCGCGCAGCACACTTGCTTCTCGCTTCATTTTTCTGGCCTGCATGCACACGTTTGTTTAGCTTCGTGATGCTTTAAGTATGCCTCGGCACAAATGCTATGTACAATCCCTTAATATAGCTTAGATGTGTCACACAAACTCCTTCTCCCTACTGCAAGATGCCCATGCGTTGCACGGAACATCAAGATGCACTTGTATGACTAGTTTAACTTGTGGGAGAAAAGGATGAACGAGGAATGCCTTATTTGCAAATGCGGAGAGGGGTGTGGGTATATTTTTGCAAAAATTGCCATAGTTTCCTTCCTATCCGTCGGATATAAATCAGATGGCCTATATTGCAGGATGGCAGGAACACCATCATCACCAACTCTGTTTTTTATAAGAGTAGAGATATGTGAGTGTCACTGCCCCCCCACCCACACCCACACACCCACACACACACACTTCCCAACACCGAAGGAGTAGGGTGACACCTCGATGTGGATACTAATCCATCGACTGGCTTCTCTCTCAAACACACACACACACACTACCAGACACCGAAGGAGTAGGGTGGCACCTCGATCTTGATAGTAATCTATCTACTCCTCTTTCAAACACACACACATACACACACACTCGCTAGTTGTGCCTCTGTGCCTACCGCACACACTCTCGATATGTCTTTCTCTCCCTCCCCCTCCCCCGCACCCCAACATTGATAGCAGAAGGGTGACAACTCGATATGATCGTAATCTGTCAATTGGTTTCTCTCTCAAACATTGTGTCTCTGTGCCTCGCTCAGTATCCCCCTCGATATGTAGACTTCTCGCGCGGGCACAACACTAGTGACGATGACGCTGAACCCAGTGTGGCTTGTTTTTACCGGCCACATGTGATAGTTTTCACCCTGTTTTCTGTTAATTAACAAGGCAACATTTTCTTTGTTACTACTAGTGAATCTGAAATCATTCGGGGAAGACATAAAATATATCACTTCCACCCAATTATCGCAGTAACTATTTTAAAAGAAACTAGCTAGATGCCCATGCGTTGCATGGAACATCAAGATGCATTTGCATGAGTAGTTTATCTTGTGAGAGAAAAGGATGAATGAGGGAAGGCCTTATTTGCGAACATGGAGAGGGGTGTGGGTATATTTTTGCAAAATTGCCATAGTTTCCTTCCTATTTGTTAGATATAAATCCGACGGCCTATATTGCAGGATGGCACGCACACCATCATCACCAACTTTGTTTTCTACTCCCTCCGTTCCTAAATACTCCCTCCGTCCAAAAATACTTGTCATCAAAATGGATAAAAAGAGATGTATCTAAAACTAAAATACGTCTAGATACATTTCCTTTTATCCATTTTGATGACAAGTATTTCCGGACGGAGGAGTATTTGTCTTTTTAGAGATTTCAACAAGTGACTACATACGGAGCAAAATGAGTGAATCTACACTCTAAAATATGTCTACATACACATCCGTATGTGGTAGTCTATTTGAAATCTGAAAAAGACAAATATTTAGGAACAGATGGAGTATAAGAGTAGACATGGAGATATATCTCCAACATGGTCTACAACAAAAATGTGCTGGACTGGTTAGCGCCGGAGGCTCGCAACACGATGACATAAGTTCGAATTCTGTCTTTAACTTTAGATTTTTATATTACATATTACTTCTTTAATATATACTTCTTTCGCTACTGTACTGACAGTGGAACCCACAGAGTACTTAGAATACAAGATTGAGAATGGACTTGTTTCTTTTTAACTTTCTGTATGAAGTTGTAGCCACCCTGCAAGTCACGTGTACACTGTACATGCAGTTAACTTTTTATAGAGGGACAATCATACACGCAATTAACTAAAATGGATTGGATGTTTCTCTATTATTTCCAGCATAAGAGCATCTCCAACGGCAGCCGGCAAATGTCCCCCCGCTTCCTTCTGCGGAGGACGACATCAAACGCCAGTGGCATACATTTTCACAACTCTAACCAACCAGATGAAATTCGTGCAAACACGGACTGATTTCATATCAGCATGAAGGATTTCATATAAAAAAGCCGGATCTTCATATAAATAAGATGGATTTCATTACATTTACATGTACTAAGCGGTGCCAATCCGGCTCTCTTGGTATAATTAATACTCCCTCCGTCCGGAAATACTTATCCTAGAAATGGATGTATCTAGACTTATTTTAGTTATAGATACATACAATTTATCCATTCTTAGAACAAATATTTCCCGCCAGCTGGAGAGGGAGTACATAATCTAAATGGCCGCCCGCGGATCCCTTTGTCTTCCTCATGTCCGTCAGACACTTGCAGGGTCGATAAGCATCAAAGAAACCACCTGAATGCACATTCATCGCCTCGACGGTGGCCTTCATGGGGCCCAAGTGGCGGCGGCCTCCCGTGTTCTACTTCTCCTCGATGATGGCGGCGGACACGGAGAAGCTGCCCACCGACTCGTCGCTCTCCACGCACCCGGCTTCTGTCTCTGCCTGCATGGCGCTGCCGCAGGCATGGGAGGCGCGCCCACAGACACGGGAGGCGCGGCCACCGCAGACACTGGTGGCGCGGTATGACACGGCAGCGACGACACCCATACCGGCGTGCTCGCCGCCGTGCCGGCGTGGAGCAACTCGCCACTCCTCATCGAGCTGAACTGGAGCAGCGAGTTGCTGAACCACGCGCCTGTTTGGGGCGGCAACTGGCTCCGTCGGGCCAAGCAAGGTTGGTGTAGCACCAAGTGGCCTCGCCCGTATCCGGAGGGCTCAGCAGGCCACCCAGCCGGGTAATATGCCAGAGAACGGCTCCTCGGAAGCCATCGGAAGAGTGGAGAAAATGGTGAAGGAGGAGATGGGGGAGTGGCGGAGGGGTGCGATTCTTGACCGCTGTCCGTTTGGCCTCGTGTAAATAGAGGGCGGACGGTAGGAGCTTGGCCGGCGTCTGGCCTCGTTTAAACTGAGGGCGGACGGGAGGAGCTCGGCCTGTGTTGTGTTTAATTCCGGCCCGCTCATGAACGAACGTGTGGCCGGAGTAGGATTCTCGGTTTGCATGCGGGTTTAACGGAGGGGTTTGATGGAGGCGAGGAGGCGTGTTCAGCCGGGCGTGTAGCGGGCGGTGCAGTACTATTCTATTTCACGGCAGTAATGAGCTGTCAAATCACAAAGGCCCTCGCCTCTCGTGAAACCGACCAAGCTAGACTGCCCCGCCCTCTAGGCTTTTAAAAAATGTATACTTTTGTACAGTAGTAGTAGTATCGATGGATTGCGCCACGGAGCAAAACTTGAAATTAAAAAAAGGTGGTACATATAGAGAGCGCTCGCCGCCAAATTATGCATATAGCACTATTAAAAAAGCTAGTACATGCTTAAATGGGGTGCTAAATTCTATTAAAGAAATACTAGTATGTACGTAACATAGTTCTCTTGGGGGCTCAGCACAACACACCCCTCAAATTAAACTAAGCACACCTGAAATTAAACTATGCAACTAATCCGGTAGACACTGCATTAGAACCACCATGAGCAACGACACTGCCACCTTACTCGGAGTCCTCGTCCACGTCCTCGACTTCGTCCTTGTCCCTCTTCCTCTTGGCCGATACTTCTTTGCTTGAACCGCACACTTGGCTCTTGCTCTTCATCCAACCCTTGTAGATATTGAAACAAAGGTAGCCATCCATTGCAGCGTAGTGGATGTGGTCTATATCTAGTACAGTCCGCTGCCATGCATGGCGATGAAACGTGTAATGAGGTTTCTCCAGTTTACCGTACGAAGGATGAACCATGGCTCCAGCCAGGGTCAGCACTGAAGGTTGACCACTGGAGGGCAGCAGCCGATTCTTCTAGAGGTCGAAGGGGTTGCCTACAACGAGGCCTATCTGACCCAGGACTCTTTTGTCGTTCGTAAAGTCTACAGTAACGAATTTGACTAGGTCGCTCTTGAGGAAGTTCTTAAAATCCTGGCATTCAACGTCGGCATGGCATATGTGGTAGACCAAGCATAAGTCATGCACGCACACCTAGATCACGGCGGGCTTCTTCCTCTCTTCCTCCTTTAGATCCTTCTCTCGTCCCAGGACTGTGGTGTACTCAAGATCTAGCCCAGCGACCCACTCATCATCTGAGTTTTTGAACATGCGTCTGAAGCGAGCAACGCATCCTTTCACCATCGCGGAAGAACGGGTATAGATGACGTTGAACTCATCATCGGTGATGGTTCTAACCTTGTACTCACCACCGATCATGGAGATTTGGGACGCCATGGATTTGGGAGGAGGGTTAGGATTAGTGGAACTGCTGTAATGTGAAAGGACGGGACAACTAGGAGCGAACCGCCGTAATATTAAATGATGTGCAGGAACGAGTAGGAGCGAACTGCCAGCGTGCGAAAGGCAGGGTAGTGGCTTTCCGTTCTCCCATGATACGGGCTTCCGAGAGCCCTTGGATCTGAGATCGAACGGTTGCATGGCGTGATTCTAGACCTATGGGTGAATAGCCTATCTTGGAGGGTTATTCCGCAAATTTTTAGCAACTTAGCATGCCACCGTTCGATCTCAGATCCAAGGGCTGCCAGCAACCCGTATCATGGTCGCGCCTACCACGACCGTCGCATCGCTCGCACGGTCGCGCCCTTGGAGATTTAACACTATGCGTTAGGCTATCTGATGTTGGCATGTCATACATAGTCATCACTTATTCACTCATACTACAACAAGGTTAGCTATAAGGTTGGCTATAAGTGTATTTTTTTACTTCTCTCAATCTCTTTCTTCGTACTCCCTCCGTCCCATAATATAAGAACATTTTTGACACTAGTGTAGTGCCAAAAAGTTCTTATATTATGGGATAGAGGGAGTAGTATTTATTGCATTTGCCAAGGAGTGACCTCTTCCAATGAAATGGTGCTTAGATGAGGTGCTAAGGGCATTAAATGGCTTAGCAATCAAGTCCCAAATGCATAGGTGCTTATTACTTCCTCCGTCTAGGTGAGTAAGTCATCTTAGGTTGTGCACCATGACCAAGAAGGAGGGGAAAATGAGAGAACTTAATGTTTATTTGCTAATTAATAGCATTGCATGCAATGAACTGACCACTGCATGTCGTGTTTGGTAGTCTCAAGTCATTAAAAGCATGCACACCCCAAATCTCTTATTAGTTGATATGTCAAGAAACAAGAAACGAGGTAGAAGTTAATGCACCGCACCTAAGTATTTCGGGATTATTTGGTTTTCGCAAGATGACTTACACACCTAGACGGAGGGAGTATTTTTTGTTGCTAAGTTTGCTTCATTTAATTATCTATAGACTCAAAATTGTCTTTTCACCTAGGTACATGCGCTTATCACCGTTTCTTCCTTGGGTCACCAAACTAGTCTCTCTCTTCTTAATTAACTTTCCACATCAGACTTTATGCCTATGTGGCAAGCTTAGCACCTGTAGGAGCAAGTAAGTACAATAGTGGGCTATAAGCCCGCTTTACATGGCATTTTTGCATATGTGGAGGAAAGAGAGGCAAGGAAAAAGTGGAGAAGTGGGCTCTCATGCAAGAGCCAGCCTCTACATGGTGGAGCATGAGGAGAGGCACCTGTATGGAGGTGGTCAGGAATCGGGAGACTCACGCCGGTCGTAGCGCCGCAGTTAAAATGATAATGGCAAGTCAAATCACGGGGCCCCACCTGTCCAGCAGTAACTCGCTGTCTAATCACATAGCCCTACGTTTGCAGCAGCCTACTCCCTCATCTTCTCGCGTCTCGGTCGAACCGACTAGGCGGAACTGCCCCGCCTACCGCGCAGGAAAAGCCCCGCCCTCGACTTTTAAATAGTACAGTAACTCCCTCCGTCTAGGTGGCCTTCCACTATGTAGTCGATGCCCAATGCATTAAAATACTACCGGCTGGGCAGCGATGCCCTGAAGATTTTACTTGGCACCGGTCTCACAATGTTGCATTCGTAGCCTGACAAAAAATGGGACCCAGATGCTCTATTCACATGAGTTTCCTTAGCCTGATTAGCTCTTTGCAGTGGGCCATGAGCCAATTGTTTATTGCTTTCTACATTTGGCACCGGGTGGGCATCGGAGCAGCTACTTGCTCCGGTTCCCTGAATTTTTTTTATGGCACCGGCTGGGCAATGGAGGGCATCGGTGCCAAATAAACCAGAAGTGGATTTGGCACCGCTTTTGGCCTACATAGTGGAAGTCATCTTAGATTGTGCACCGTGACCAAGGTGGAGAGGAAAACGAGAGAACTTAATGTTTATTTTCTACTACCTCCGTCCCTTAATGTAAGACGCTTTTTGACACTAGTGTAGTGTCAAAAAACGTCTTACATTATGGGACGGAGGGAGTAATTAATATCATTGTGTGCAACGAACTGACCACTGCATGTCATGTTTGATAGTGTCAAGTCATTAAAAGCATACAAGCCCCACATCTCTTATTGGTTGATTCCTCTATTTATGTCAAAAAATAAGAAACAACGTGAGAGTTAATGCACCGTGCCTATGTGTTTTGGGACTATTTGGTTTTCGTAAGATGACTTACGCACCTAGACGGAGGGAGTATTCGATTTGACAGCGGGTGGCGCAGTTCCCAATACGGCTTTAATGCAGACGAGGGAGGGAGTAGCGGTTCCCGAAATGTTGAACGGCCAATGCATCCTCCTTCAATTAATGCATGAGGGAAGTAATGGGAGGAGGACCGGGAAAAGAGGCTGCACGATGTGAATGCAACGCAGTTTGCACTCATATAAAGGCGCCCCTCCATTCCAATGCATCTACCACATCGTACGCACCAAAGCATTTCCCTAAGCACCTACACTAAGCGCAAAAGAGCTCACTCCAGACCCATGGTGGCGATGCGCGCGAGTGGCCAGCGGCTGTGCCAGATGGTCCACGACACCGGCGTGTGGCATGGCGCCGAGGATCGTCTCTAGACGGTGTTGGAGACCGGCTTGTGGATGGCCGCCGTCGACGCCAACTACGACTCTTAGTTGGACCAGATGATCGTTGCCACCAGCAACAAGTTCACCGTCGTCAAGAAGCTCGCAGACTACATAGCCGTACTCCTCCAGCCCACGCGCTCGGGCTCCTCATTGCCTGCCACCCTAATCGGCCTCCATGGCCGGAACCTCTTTCAAGCACTGGTGGCCCTGCGACTGCCCACCGATGCCACGAAGAATGTCCACCTGGAGGTCGCGCTCGCCGCGAGGCGCCTCGCCCTACAAGAATTCGTCGACCTACACATCCACATGTACGAGCAAATCGTGTACATAGGTATCTACAAGGCCAGTGAGGACGCTACGACGTTGGCCTTCCTCAACCGGCTGGAAGCCATGGATGCCTTTGCTGAGAAGCACCTCGACCTCGCCACAAAAGCCGCCGCTCCTTAGCCGCCGGTCGGTGGCCCGGCGCACTAAGTAGAGGAGGAGGAGGTCGTACGTTGATGGATGCATCTTTCTTCTTGCCTTCTGTAACCACCACTACGATCGCATCATCGTGGCCTTAATTCTTGTTGTGTTGTTGCATTCTTGTTCCAGTCAATACCGACATGTGCGATCCCTTTGCTTAATTATATGCATTACTGTAACTAGTACTCCATCCGTCAATTTATAAGTTGTGCTTACCTTTTCCATCCACTTCGTGCAACGCGCGGGCATCTTGCTAGAAACACTAGAACATGTCGGACCTCGTGTGACCAAACCGATGATGCGCCAACCTAGCTACTACGTACCCTGCTTATCTGGCGGAAATAGCCCCTCCCTAGCGTTTCCAATCGTTATTTCTATCTATCGATCGTGCCAAGGAGCAGAACCAAATGTTACAATTTATACATGTTTCTCTACTCCTACTCCTATAAAAGACTCAGTTGGTGTGGTGTGTCTGCCATCCGTCGTTTCTGACCATTAGATCTGCATCTAACGGCTGTGAGGTAAGTTGTGGCATTTTTGCAACAATAGCCCAGTTCTTTGCTCCAAATTGAAGAAAACCCCTTATTATCTTGAAAGCAACCACATCCCTCCCTCACCTCATCAAAACAGCTTGAGAAATATATTTTGAGTGAAAAGTACTCCCTCCATTCCTAAATATTTGTCTTTCTAGAGATTTCAATAAGTGACTACATACGGAGCAAAATGAGTGAATCTGCACTTTAAAATATGTCTATATAATCCGTATGTGATAGTCCATTTGAAATCTCTAAAAAGACAAATATTTAGGAACGGAGGGAGTAATATATTAGGTGTATATCAAAACAAGAGTGATTTCTTTCAAGGTTCTGAACAAGTACCACTATTCTACTACTTTGGATCCGTCGCAAAGCACGGGCACATTGCTAGTAAAAGGAAAAGGCCTGTCGCGTTCGCGTCGCACCCCCACACGCCCGGGAATCGGGAGTACTCCACGGCCCGTCTGGCACGACACATAGCTTAGGGAAGGCGTGTTGCCTAGCATTTTCACTTTCATGTGAGACCGCCGTTGAGCAAACCGACTATTGGCAAACCGCACCCCGCCCGCCACCGAGTTGGAAAACAGAAACGAGGGGAAGATCTAGCTGTAGCACGGAAGCCAAGAAATTTGGTGTCAGATGGGGCTCGTTGATAGAGTAGGAGCATTCCGTACTAGTACTACTCCTACTAGTACCAAGTTTGTACTATACAACTAAAACTACCACTATACAACTAGTAGGTACGTGCACGGCACAGCATCGTAGGAACAAAAAACGGGAAGATCTTGTTTTGGGTGATTTATGTTTTTTTCAGTCAACGTAGTATGAATAATATGATGTGGGGGCACCCATGAAGCTTATGTGGCTTGGTTGCATGGCTACGAAAGGTTAGAGAAAAATAAATAGATAATGTGTTTAGAGTGCACTCCACTAAATAGATATACTTTGGATCCATTGCAACGGGCCGGCACATCTATATCTATACCCCCAATATAGTGTGTGAAAAACATTGAAAGTTGGTCGTTGGATGAAGCCAATCCGATGGTACAAATATGGCAAATCCGTGCACTACTGGCCGTTGGATATCGTCTACATTCCACCAAATTCGGCCACATGTGGAATCTAGAAGACTCCATGGTTGAACTTAATTCATGACTAACTTTGCCACAACTAAGCTTAGGCAAAGTTAGTTCTTCAAAATGAGAGCCACAAGTTTGCAAGCCTAAGGGAATCTTGCCACATTTTTGTGTGTATGTCATGTGGGGCCTTAGTGTGGCTTGCCTAAGGTGTGGCTTGAACCAAACACTCACCTAAGTTAGTCAAACTTGCCTAACCTTACGTGTGGCAATCTTTGGCAACATTGTATGATAAAGTGTGGTATTGCTAGGCCTAAAACCAAACAACCCCTGTGTCTGCCACAAAAAATGTGGCTAACAAAATGGCCACCACAAGTGTGGCAAGATTTGGCAAGAAGTTGAGTCTATGACATGTGGACCATGTAGCTAGAAAAGTGTGTCAAGCCACAAGTGTAGCAATGAACCAAACACATGCCTAGGATATTGTGGCACGCTTAAGATTAGGCGTGGCAACCTTAGGCTGCAAAACCAAACATCTATATCTATACCCCTATATAGTGTGTGAATAACTTTGAAAGTTGGTCGTTGGATGAAGCCAATCCGACGGTACAAAGATGGCAAATCCGAGCACTACTGGCCGTTGGATATGATCTACATTCCACCAGATTTTGCCACATGTAGAATCTAGAAGACTCCACATGTAGAAGAATAATGCACAAACCACCAGAATCTCATGCGTGCAATGCACGTGTACCTTACTAGTAGTTGGTAGTAGTAAGAAACAAATTCTGGGTTTGGCACGAGCTCGTACTGCAGGAGCACCACAAGGCCTGCCGCGGGAGTTACATTTCCCTCTCGGGGCCCACGGGACCGAACTTCAGTGGCTTAGTGCCCGGCCTATGAGTCAATGACATGCGGACCTTAAATGCGGCTGGCTCACATGTCATTCTCATGGTGGTGGCGTGGTTCGCGACTCACTTGTTCGAGATGAACCGGCCGGTGGTGGCGTGGCCGTGGCGAGGGTGCCACAGCTGGGCGTCGGGGCGTTACGAGGCATAGATGGCCACACCAGCGGGTACTACCTGTAGTCCAGAAGTACTCCAGCTGAGGATTGATGCCCGGGACGAAATGTATCACAACCGCTGGATGAAAATTCGATGGTGCGGGAGTACGGATAGGAGCACAGCAGTGGAGCAGGCAAACCGCGTCCAATCGGGTGTGGCTGTGGTAGAAAGTTGATGGTCGCCGTAGTTCAGCTGGCCCGCATGTCATGCACACAAAGGCAGAGGAGCTGTGGGGCCGAGAGGGATGATGCACACGTCGGGGGGATGAGGATCCCCTCACGTGAACAATCCTACCATTCTGTCACTAACATGTGGGACCCCCAAGCGTGGGTCCCACCTGTCAGCGAAGGAAAGGCAGGGCAAGGCAGTGATAGCCACGTCAGAGGATCCATGTCCACGTCGGGGAACGTCGTGCCGTGGGTTGGAGTGGCGTCGTGGGAATCGCGTGTGGGTGTGGCAGTGGTAGAAACAAGAAACGCGATAGTCGCCGTGGTTCAACATCCATGGACAAGCTGTCATGTCTGCTGACACATGTATATCAAAACTAGAGTGTTTATATTTCAAGCACGTGAACAAGTATTATTCTACTACTTTGGATCCATTGCAACGCACGGGCCAGCACATTGGTAGTAGTAGTGTCTATCTCTATCTCTATCTCTAGAGGCCTTCCCTCGTTCATCCTTTTCTCTCGCAAGATAAACTACTGATACAAATGCATCTTTATGTTCTGTGGAACACACGAGGATGTTTCCTTGGGGGTCTCTCCAGCGTGGCGTGGCCGTAGTTGCAAGTTGGCGCCCCTTGATATGCCGACGTTGAGGGGCACTCGGATTTCCTCCGATGAGCAGGTAAGATGAGTTTGATCACGTAGTAAATGCATTCTAAAGACTACTTCCGTTTCCATTTCCTAATTCTCCCCCTGCCCACTGTTTCACAGGTTAGGCTCGGTGCGAGTAGAGACTGTCTTGCATATGTACGGGAGGGTACCAACATTAATTTGCACAACATTTACAATGGTGACACCGTTCCCGTAGAACCTTTGTCCAACATTGGGATCAGCCATGCAACGGGCCACCGCATGAATTGGTACAATGGAACCACAGTGAGATTGAATAAGATAGCACGAACCTTGCACATCGCGGTCAAAGGCGGACCATGCTGTCTGCGGCCGATTTGTTGCCGTACGAGTACGAAGACGCTGTGCTCCTTTCTAACCGAATCTTCACGGTGACAAACCAGGGGACTTATTTCGTATGGGACACATCCTACGATATACTCCCTCTCTCCCAGTTTATTTGTTTTGAATCTTTTTGTTTTATAAGTTTCAAATTCAAATTTAGAGCTCCCCATCACATGTTGAGATTACAATGTCCATTAAATCATTGCGTGCATGTATTGTAAAGAAACAAATCTCGAGTTTGGCACGAGTTCGTGCAGCGGTAGCACCACAAGGCCTGGCGCAGGAGTTACATTTCCCTCTCAGGGCCCTCGGGACTGAGCTTCAGCGCCTTACTACACCTGCCTTTGAGTCAATAACATGTGGACCCGATAGGTGACTGGTGCACATGTAATGCTCCCGAAGGCAGAGGGGCAGTGCGGCCGAGAGGGGTGAGCCGCAGGTCGGGGACGTGTGGTGTCATGGGTTCGAGCGGCGTCATGGGAATCACGTGTGGCTGTGGTAGAAACTTGATGCTCGCCGCATTTTAGGTGGCCCACATGTCATGCACACAAAGGCAGTGGGGCGGTGCGGCCAAGAGGGGTGAGGTGCACGTCAGGGGACGTGGTGCCGTGGGTTGGAGCGGCGTCATGGGAATCGTGAGTGGCAGTGGATGAAACGTGATGGTCACCGTAGTTGAACTTCCATGGACAAGTTGTCATGTCTACGGACACATGCATTGCATACCGATCACAGGAAGGAGTAGTAGAGAAAGCTATGCGGATAAATAGTTCCTTATAGTCAAGTGGACCCACGCTACTACTTTGTTCCAAAGACATGCACACCATCGAAATAGTCCATCTATATCAATATACACCGAGAGGGAATAATTTTTTTACAAGAGAGGAAATAGTTCATCCATCCATAATGCCCTCCTGCTGGTGCAGCCTTTTCTTCTTCTTCTTCTTCTTCTTCTTCTTCTTCTTCTTCTCATTTTCTATGGGAGACGGCTTCGCAACAAGCTCATTGGACCTTGCAGCTATCTCGAAACTCACACGGGCATCGAGGGCAGCATATTTTATCCGCTCGTAAGTCAAGGGATAATTCTCCCACCCAGACGACCTTAATGTGACCGTCTCGTCACCCTTCTGAATATTTGTACCGAGGACAAAATTCGTCACCCTTCTAAAGGAATTTTGATTCTGGATTGTAGGTCAGCGATGCTTTCCAAATCGAGGTTGTACGGCTCCCGCTTCTGTTTGTCCCCTTCGATGGCTACCCCACAGAAGTATATGTCCTCCTGAGACAAGAAATCGCGATGCTCACCTGGTATGGAGGGCGTGTGTATGATGTGGTACACCAAAACATCATCTTCGAGGCACAGCTGAAGGACGGCGGCGCGTTGGATCTTCCCAGTGACACGCTCCGTGTACTCTGCATCGAGACCGATGACCCTCATCTCTACCTTTTCAAGGGAGTTGGATACATTGTTGATCCACTTCCGAACAACCCTTGGGTGGACGGTGACGGTGGCAACTATGCTCAACAAGCCTTCGACGAGGACATGTTGGACGCTAAAAACCTGCATCTCGATCTCTTTCGCCATTGGGAACCGCTGGAACGGAGGGCTGTGGTTTGGAGAATTAGGATTAGATGGCTAGTATAACTGACGTAGTAGATGATTATTTAAAGAGGTTAAAACAGTGTGAACGCAGTGGGGTTTGGATGCAAATGAAGACGAAGGGGAGGTGAAGAAGCCGAGAAAAATCGGTTCCCGATGGAGAAGTAAATGGGAGAAGTGGTGTGCAGGTAGTTGATTAGATGGCTAGGTAGACTAAACGAAAAGGCTATGCGGGTAGACTGAGGAGTCGTACCTATTCGTGTACGTACCCATCCTTCCTGATAGGTGGGACCTATGCAAACAGATAAAAAATGTGTCATAGCTGGTTCAGATGGATATTGGCGCGTGCGTGGGAGACAGAACATTCTCTGGTTAAGGAATACTCCCTCCGTCTAGGTGAGTAAGTCACCTTATGAAAATCAGGTTTTCCCAAAACCTTTAGGCGTGGAACATCAACTTCCTGCTCGATCCCCTCCCAGCCTCGTTAGCCAGTGTTCTCTTCCTCTGCTGCCGCGTTCTACCTTTCCATTTTTCCTCTTCTCAAGTATGGAATGATCTGTATGCCGTCCTTGATGCACTAGAATGACCACTGCATGCATCGCGGCAGGTTGTTGATTGGGCCTGCTTGGTCTGAAAAGGCATCCTTATAACTACGTATTAATTGCTGATTTTGCTTCCATTTGTAACAGTGCCGTGGTTGGAAGTTTTGCTCGTCCCGGTGCTCTTTCTCGTCCAATCTACAGCCACCTAGGTTGCACTCACCTAGACGGAGGGAATACACCGTTATCCTCATCAAAGGCACATCTTCGCGCTTCCGCATGCACGAGAATTTGGTTCTGCTCGCAATATGGATGATACCTAGAGGATGAAGTGAACAGGCATGCTAGCACGGGAGACCTATTTCCGCTATACAGTACTGGAGTACTCATGTTCCTACTACTAGTAGTAGTAGTAGTACAATTGTGGTACACTTGATGGTCAAAATACTATTCATCCAGTCCTCACAGTGAAGTGACAACACCCTGCGCCTGACACTAGTCCAGGCGGCGTGTTCGGGTTACCAAAGTCAGCCTCACCCTGTGCACTGTGCAGTCTGTCACCGCCGCTGTACATCACATTAGCATGCCTCGCCTCCTCTCCCTCTCCCCTCCCATAGCACCACTCCATCTCTATCTCCATCTCTGTCTCCGTCTCTATCTCACTGTGCCCCCGTGTACTGTCGCCTCGCTCGCCTCCCCCAGTACCACTATTCCCTCGCTAGCCGCTCCAGCACCGACAGTCTTCTCCCCCATAAATCAAGCCCCCAAAAAACCCCACTTTCCAAACTCCACCATGGCCGAACCCGAACCGCGCAGCATCCATATGAGCCGCGATTGGAACAATCTCCCCAGTGACATCCTCGACCTCTGTTGTTCGCGTATGGATATGTTGAGCGCCCTGTGGCTGGCTGCATGCTCGAGGGACATGCACACGACCATCGTCGAAGAGAGGCCTAAGCTTTTCAAGACACCCTGCTTGCTGCTATCTGGTCTTGCGAGATTGGCTCACCATGATACGGAGGCGTACATGATGCCCCTCGACTTCAATCCGATCTCCATTAGCCGAAACTTCTTTGCAGGTATGTAGTGGGTCGTCATACATCATTTACCTCGACTTTGATCCGATCACCATCGCCCAAAACTTCTTGGCAGGTATGTACTGGGTCGGCATGAACTCCCACTAGATAGCTGCCTTCAGAGAAGACAGTAAAAAGTTGGTGCTCGTGAACTTCCAGACCTCCCATGAGATTATCCTTCCTCCGTTTGATTATATAGAGTTTTACCATCGCGGTCCAAGTCATCTAGAATACCACGTCAGTTCGACGGACCTTGTTTTGCAGAAGATTGTAATCTGCCAAGTGCCCACACGACATGCGCATTACGCAGACTTAAAGCTAATTGCCTTGTTCGATCGTGGACTCGCCTATCTTTATGCCGGTGCCTTCTTTATCTGGAGACAACTCAGCTCGTAGTGGATCATCGTCAAAGCTGATACACACTTCTGTGATGCTATTGAACACAATGGCATCATCTACGCGATCGACAAAGCAGATGGCACCACGTATTGCTGGGACGGCGGGTGTAAGTTGTTTCCGTCTCATGTTAATGATGAAGCCATGACACTGTTTGAACTTTTTGTGATGATTGGCATATCCCTGTTTGAGCATAATTTGAGTAGAACTATGGCAATGTATTAGAGACGCCGTAAATCAGCTATATTTGGAATGAGTTAATTCATGCGATTGTGACCATGTCATTACAGCCAATTTGTACCCCTGAATAATCAAACGGTTAGGAATATATGGATATTCTCCTTATTTTACAGTAATCTATATACTACTACTAAATATGAGTGTGTATCAATGGCCATGTTAGTTTCCTCATTTTCATGATGTAGAAACATGCACCACACTGTTGGTTTCATCTAACCATACATTAGGGAAGTAAATGTGCATATGGAGAACTCTATATTTGGAAGTAGTGAAATCCTGTAATGCTTACCATGTGTACATACCTATATTCGCCCTTCAGCAATCAATGGTTAGAATAATATCATCACAAAAAATTTGCCCACAGAACACGAGTATATAGCAATGCATGGTCTGTTAGTTACCTTGAAGAATTTGTTTGTGAGGACACAACATGATTACATAACATGCATGACATGGTAGTTTCCTGTGAAGAATCAATTGCGAGATAACATGAGTATAACCATGCATGGCACTTCTATATTTTCGAACCCAGTATACATTTCCCTGTATTTTTCTCCTAGTTCCAACAGGGACATATGAATGCTGTTTCTTGCATTATCCTACTCACACTCTGAACAATGCTGATCTTGCATTAACAATGCATGTCCTTTTTGATATGATGTAGTGTCCCTACAGTTACTTTCCTTTGTAATCACACCATCTTTGCCAAAAATAGGGAAGCACAACTGGTTCCTCGCTCGATCAGACGACGGCAAAAGACTGATGATCATTCAGACACATGAGCCGGAAAAGTTATATTGCAAAAACCCCACTGTATACAAGCACCGTGAAATACGTGAGTATCTGGACAGTGGTTGTTACCTCTATGAGCAGGATACCAGCTTGTTGGGGCCTTCCGGATTTCTTAGTTGGAGGCGGGTAAACAGCCTTGGTTCACACTCTCTGTTTCTCGGACTCAATTACCCGATTAACCAGGAGATCACCGTTGGCAAGGACCTTGATGGCAGAGAGGCTCTGTTTGCTATGGAAAACTAAGTCTACACGGCGAGCCCTAGGAGTTCGGGAGCAAACTCCCCTGATTGTCAACGATACAGCCTGCAGCCAAAAGAATTTGAGAATGACAAAGGCATCCGGATTAACTTTAACCCTTGGATGTCTCAATTACGACAGGCAGTGATGTGGTTCAAGCCTTCAGGTTGATAGGTAATTGGGCTGTTGCGTCGAAAGGGTGGAGTACTGGTGTCTCCGGATCACTGGTCGCTGAAGCGGGGCTGCAAATTATGATTGTGTTGGATCATATCTTCGAATGACTTTGTTGTCTTTGCTGCTGGTTCTGGATGGGTAGTTCTTTCTTTTGTTATGCATATTCCTTGTCATTTGGTCATCCTCGTCTATGTCACTCTTACTATGTAATAGTTGCCTCTGTTTAGAATGTCATTCTCGTCTAGATCACAAGAGTCTGAGCGCTGCAGATGGTGCGTTTTGGTGGTGTAGCAAGAATTCTTATGAACTATCATGTCTTGTTGTTTATGTCAGTAGTAGTCACTAGTCAGTGTTTGAATGTTGTATATATCGTTGTTTCAAACTATTTATTGTCTCAAAATACTGGTGGGCTAGATGGGGCATCACCATTCTCCAGTGTTCATAGTATATCTCCTTTTTTCAAGTTATATAATTTGAGCTCAGTGTCTTTTCGATGATGTACACTTGTTTGGGCCAGTGAGGTGTCGTTGAATATGGGCCGAGTAGTAACGCAATGCCAAATTATGACTCTCAGGCCGGGCTCTCAAAAGATCCTAAAAAAAGGCCGGGCTCTCCAAAAAATAAAGAATAAGGACTCTTAGGCCGACATGTGGGCGCCACCGGTGTTTTCGTGCGCTTGCGCGCCGAGAGCATATTGGCGCGTGTTCGAAATTCATGCTACCTTTTCATCCCCAATCTCCCGCCCCTCCCCCACCTCTGGAATCTCGATTCCAACTCCAGTTCCCCCAAATCCCCCTCCTGTACTCCCTGTACTCAAGCGCACTATCATGTCGCCGGTCAACGCGCATCTCCGAGCCAGAGATCCTGAGGTCCGTCCTGCTTTCGGTTGCTGCGTGTTGTCGCTCAACAGTGGCATGGCGGCATTTGACAACCAGTTTGCCAGCAAAATGCTGATGGTAACCATCAACGGCGACCGGCCTCCCGTCTCACCGGACGACCTTGTCAAAGCTCTTACCATTGCGCATGGCATCCAAATAAGTGACTTGCTCGTCGAAGTCTGTCCGCCACCGGCTGATTTCTTTGTCAGGTTCCGGACAACTTTCGACTGCAGTCGTGTGTTCGAATCTTCCCGGCGTTTGTTCTACAATGGCGCGCTGGTGAGCTTTGATCGGTGGCACCCAGGATGGGGCTCGGTGCCCTCTGAGCTTGAGTTTTTAACAAAGCTTACCTTCCACGGCATGCCTCGAAGTGCTTGGAACAGCGAGTCCATTTATGAGCTTATCAACGACCTTGGAGGTGAGCTCGTAAGTATGTTTGTTCCTCCAGATAGCTGGGCTCTGACGGTTATGGCATGGATGAAGAAGCCGTCCACCATATCGAAGGTGACTGGTGTTGAGATACCGGTGCAGGAACTGGGGTTGTACTATTCGTCGCCACCAAGGCCGCCACGGACCACGTTAGGGATGTACCTGTATCGAGTGTTCGTGCATGTCGAAGAAGTGGTCAATCCATCAATCGAAGTCCTGCCACCGCCGCTGGTGCCAGGGTCCGTCGACGACGTCCATTACAGGAGTCAACGTCAGACTTTCCCCGTGTTGCTCGAGACGATGGATGGCACAGGGCCTACTCCATCGCGCGGTGGAGGCCACTGCTTCTTTGGGAGAAGAGGCAGGGCTGGCTGCCTGGATGTGCTCTAATTTGAGGTAACAACTATATCTTGTCAGATACTAGTTAAATCCGAGCTATGGGTGTGAAGCACTGATGTGCCAGTACATTTGATTGTGACCTGTTCTAATTTTGTACCTGAACTTTTTTTACAAAGGGCTGTACGTCAACTTAATGCGCTTGCAGAACTTATTGTGTTGTCTGTCTTTTTTCTTTGCACATCATTCAAGATATTTCCCCGTCATTGATAAAGACGATGAACCATTATGTACGAGTTCGTTGGTTTCAACATAGCCCTACCCGTAGCGATCCACTGCTTCCATCCTGATTGTGACGCCTGCGTGAAATTTTTGTATGCAAGTTCAGTGTGCTATGATGTTCTATATGATTGTGTCGACTATATAAGTTTTTACTGAGCATCAGCAATGCATATGGCTGAAAGATGTATTTACGAGCATCGACCGATGGGTCTCTCTCTCACACACACACGCACACATGCATGCACACACACGCACACACGCACACACGCAGAAGTGGGACCCGTTGAATTATTTCTTTGCTCGTGACAGCTTTTAATTAGGTTCCACTGTAATCTAACTTTTTCCTTAAGTTATTAATTGAGCTCAGTGACTTCAAAAAGTTGTACCGAAGCCTTGTTTGGGCCTTTCCAGCGTCGCTGAATGTGGGCTGAGTAGCCATGTTAGGTTGTACTGTACTACACAGGCCTTTTTTTCAACATTAGCAATGCAACTGGGCCGACAGTTGTACACAATATCCGGGTCAACTTGTTATTCTCCGCCCTGCTGGGCTGCAAACTTTCCTAGGAGGTATGCATTAGGCTTAACAAGAAATTGGACTTTAAGAAATAATAAATGGGATGTAATTATAATAACTGGGCTGTAAATATAAAAAAATGCACCAAATGTGTAATTAGTTTAAAGAATATGTCATTTTTGGAATTTGAAAATTTTAATTTCATTACTTGTTGCGCACGCAATATTTCGTTGGATTTTAACGTAATACAACTTTATTTTGTAATTATATTTAATCTGACTAGAAATTTCGGATAAAAATATTTTGGATCCCATCAAAATGTGGGAATTTTTTTTTGAATTCTGTTTTGAGCGGTTGGTTGAAATTATTAATCGTTGTCCTAGCTAGAAGTTGGGTTGTACTTTTAACAAATTGTAAATGGGCTGTAGTAAATTCCATTAGAATTAAAAAATGGGTTGTACATTCTTACAAATCGCAAATGGGCTATATGTTCTCTGCCACACACTTGTGGGCCTTCTAAGTTGACGCGTCCCCTAAAAAACTAAGTTGACGCGTATGCAAGGCTTTGTCGACAACACACGGTTCTAGCAGTTGTGGCCGTTGGATGTCCATCCAACAGATGTCGTGCTTCTTCTTCGATCTCGGATATTCTTGCTTCAGCCGCCCAAAAAATGATTCCTCCCCCTGCCATCTGGGGCGCACCGTTTCACAGGCTGACCTGTGGGCGTACTAAGTTGACGCATACCAAGGGCTTTGTCAACTTAGTCAATATAAACGATTCTAGCTGCAGTGACCATACGATGTCCATCCAACGGCCGTAGTGCTTCTTCAACCTCTGGTCTTCTTGCTCCAGCCGCCCAAACCAGCGCCGGTCGTGCCGCATGCTCCTGCCTCCCGTGGCCGACTGTGCTGCCGCAGAGGCCTCACCGCCCCTACTATTCCCACCGCTGGCTAGGCCCTGCGGCGACGGCAGCCCCACATCGCAGCCGAACCAGTGAACCCTCGTACTCCTCTCCGCGCAGGCTTCCACTGCCGCGTCTTCCCCGGCTCCGCGTCGTCCCCTTCCTAGGCCTCGCCGTCGTCCACCGCCCTGGTGCTCTCGGCGCAACGTGGTCAACATGGTCAAGGAACGACTTCCATTGGACGTGGATTATACATGGAGAGGCTGACAGCTGGGTCCACGGCCACAGCAAGGAAGTGCCTCCTTATTACACGGAAAATAATGATTCCTCCACCTGACAGCAGGGACCCACCAGACGGGCCAATTTCACGAAAAAAGTTTCCCCCTGACTCCTGGGACCCACCAACTACATCTTCGCACGCAAGGAAGTGCGTCCATATTACGGGCAAAAAAAGATTCGCCCCCTGACTGCTGGGACCCACCAGCTACATCTTCGCACGCAAGGAAGTGTGTCCGGGCAAAAAAATGATTCGCCCCCCTGACTGCTGGGACCCACCAGCTACATCTTCGCACGCAAGGAAGTGCCTGACAGTCGGGACCCACCTGGTCGAAGCGTACGTAGCGTTGTCATTCTGGTCGCGAACGTGTACGTACATACTGGTCGATGTAGAGGCGCGCACGTGTCGTAGTACAGGCGCGCACGTAGCATGTACACGTACGTACAGCGGCTAGGGTGCAAGAAAGAAAATACGGCCACATACGTACATACGGGCGGGCTCTCGAACACCTACTCGCGCATACGTACGGCCAGGGCTCGTGTACATGGCTGGGTTGGAATGGAGAAACAGCGTCGTCGTCGTGTTCACGGGGAGCCAACCGGCTGGGTCAGAATGGAATGCGTCATCGTGTTCATCGGGAGGGCTTGGACAGAACAGGCGATGGAAACGAGGCCTAGCGTACCGCAGAACGGAGGAAACCGCCTTGTGTTCGACCAGCCATGTTCGAAACGGGATCTTGTTCATCGGGAGGGGTCTAGCGTACCGCAAAACGAAGGAAACGGACTTGTGTTGGACCTCCTACGATCGAAACGGGGTCCTGTTGATCGGGAGGGGTGTGGCATAGCGCAAAACGGAGGAAACGGACTTGTGTTGGAGCGCTACGGTCAAAACGGGGGTCCTGTTCATCGGGAGGGGTGTGGCGTACCGCAAAACTGGACTCCACGGGATACTGTTCATCTCCACCATCGACCTCCTCCAGCCTCCACGGGCTACTGTTCATCCACCGTCGACCTCCTCCAGCCTCCACGTGCGACCGTTCATCCACGGGCTCCTGTTCATCCAGCCTCCATCGCGCGCTACTCCACCGGCTACTGTTCAACCACCCCTCTCCATGGGCTCCTGTTCAACCACCCCTCCACAGGCTACTGTTTATCCTCCCCTCCACCGTCTACTATTCATCCAGCCCTCCACGGGGTCGTCCTGTTCATCCAGCCTTCCACGGGGTCCTGTTCATCCAGCCCCAACCGGCTCGATCGATCGGGGTCCTGTTCATCCAGAGGCAACCATGCGGTCCTCTTCATCCACCCCCACCGGGAACTGTTCATCCAAACCCCCCAGCAACACTCACTATTCATCCAACCCCCCCCCCAGCTGCAACGCTCACTGTTCATCCAAACCCCCCAGCAATGCTCATTGTTCATCCAGAGGCAACATCGATCGGCTTCAGTTAGCAGCAGTAGCGAAGGAATCGCTCGATCGCTCGGGTTCAGTAACGCGTAGCCTGTAGTGCAATCGCTCGGGTTCAGTTAGGCGACGCCTCGCTCGGGTTCGGTTAGAGCCCAATGCCTCGCACCCACGCGCGTATGGTATGAGAGAAACACGCATCGCTCGGCCCCCGACCCCCCACCGTAAACCGGGAATTCCCTAATATTTTCCTCGCCCTCGCTTCTACCACGGTTTTTTCCATCATGGACGGCCCAAAGAATGTCATGCAGTTGCATCTCCGTCCCGCCCAGGACTAAAAGCCCATTTTCTTTCATGATTTTTTGTCATAGAAGTAGGAGCCCACCACATCTATGATGATACCGGGTTTTGTCACAATTATCGTCACAGAAGTGTCATAAGTATGACAGAAAAAAATTTGTTCGGCCCAAAATGTCACGGATGTGTCTTTTTTTTGTAGTGTAGGTGTCCTTGAACTGAAGGGTTCGTGTCGGACACGGACATGCACTGCATCAGGTTAACTTGACAAGGCTATCAAGAAGGTTTTGGGCCTTGTGGCAAAGAAGGTTGGGAGCCGGGGTATGAGATACCTTCCCCACCGACAGGAGTCGTATAGAGATACGATTAGCAAGGAGTTGCTTACCGGATAGGCATGTTGTCTAGAAGTGATGCTAAAGCTCACTAGTCGCATGTGCTAGTCGGATCCTGGATCACTGAGAGTTTGCGGAGGGATGCTAACTTCAGTGGGAGTATTTCTTTTTAAGGCTAGAATTACTCTACATAAACACATTGCTTAGTGATTGCATATTTTCTATTGTAGATCATTGGCACCACATGCTCAACCAAACTTTGGATTGAAATCAATTTTGGAAAAGGATAAACTGAATGGAACAAACTTTACCACCTGGTATAGAAATCTGAGAATTGTTCTCAAGCACGATAAAAAGGAACATGTTCTAGAGGATCCACTTCCACAGGAACCTGCCGATAATGCTAATGCCACAACTAAGAATGCCAACCAGAAACTTGTTGATGAATCAACTGAAATCAGCTGTCTGACGCTGGCTTGTATGGAGCCCGATTTGCAACAGCATTTCGAAAATGTTGAGGCTTACGATATGATCGAGGGTCTCAAGAGCATGTTTCAGACAAAGGCTATGACCGAAAGGTTCAACGTCTGGTGATCCTTGATGGATTGCAAGCTGAAGGAAGGTGATCCACTGAGCCCGCATGTGATCAAGATGATCAGATACGTGCAAGCTTTGGATCGGTTGGGCTTCCCGCTCTTGGATGAGCTGGCTACAGATGCAGTTATGGGTTCTCTTCCGCCTAGCTATGGGACATTCATCTCGAACTATCATATGCACGTCATGGATAAGAAGCTCACTGAATTGGATGGGATGCTCAAAGTGGCAGAGTAAGATATTAAGAAAGGTACGCATCAAGTGTTGATGGTGCAGAGATCAGCTAAGTTCAAGAAGAGTTGGTCCAAGAAAAAGGCTAAGGCAAAGGGCACGGAGATGGTTACCTCCGCCGCTGCGCCGTAGTCTAGAACAGACTCAAAGACCATTTGCACCATTGCAAGGAAACTGGTCACCGGAAGAGGAACTGTAGCAAGTGGCTTGCAGAGCATGGCAAGAAGGCCGGAAATGCTGCTTCAGGCAAAGGTACACTTGTTGCATATGTTATAGACATTTACCTTGCTGACATACCTAGTAGCTCTTGGGTATTTGATACCGCATCGGTTGTTCTTATTTGCAACTCGATGCAGGGGCTGGTAAGAACTAGGCGTGGCACAAGGGGAGATTGACATCAGGGTAGGCAACAAAGCAAGAGTTGCTGCGTTGGAAGTCGGCACGATGCAGCTCCAGCTTCCTTCTGGATTTATTTTGGAATTGAATAATTGTTATTACATTCCCGCACTTAGTCGGAACATTATTTCTGCCTCATGCTTGATGAGTCATGGTTATGAATTCAATTTGAAGGACAATGGTTGTTCGTTTCATTTGAATGGTATGTTCCACGGTTATGCACCCATTGTTGATGGGTTATTTATATTGAATCTAGAATAGGAACCGGTGTATAACGTGAATGTCAAGAGGCAAAATCCTAATGAGATAAACCCGACATACTTCTGGCACTTCCGGCTTGGACACATTAGTCTGAAATGCATGAAGAAGCTCCATGATGATGGGATCCTAACTTTGTCCGACTTTGAGTCGTTTGAGACATGTGAAGCATGCTTGCTAGGCAAGATGACTAAGTCTCCTTTTGCGAAGAGTTGCGAGAGGGCGTCCGAGCTATTGGAGCTTATACATAGTGATGTGTGTGGTCCAATGAGCACAACTACCAGAGGTGGCTATCAGTACTTCGTGACTTTTACCGATGACTTGAGTAGATATGGATATATCTATTTGATGAGGCACAAGTTGGAAACTTTTGAAAAGTTCAAGGAGTTTCACAACGAGGTGAGTACATGTGCCAAGAGTTTGATGATCATCTGAAAAGCCGAGGTATAGTACCTCAGCTCACACCTCCGGGTACGCCAAGAGAAACGACGTGTCAGAACGGAGGAATAGGACCTTGTTGGACAAGGTCCGGTCTATGATGAGCAAATCGGATTTACCCTTGTCATTCTGGGGATATGCTCTAGAAACTACAGCTTTCACACTTAACAGGGTACCATCAAAATCCGTAGACAAGACACTACATGAGATGTGGACTGGGAAGAGTCCTAGTTTGTCTTTTCTAAAGATTTGGAGTTGTGAAGCAGTTGTCAAGCGACTTATGTCAGACAAGCTTACACCTAAGTCAGATAAATGCATATTCGTGGGATATCCGAGGGAAACCTTGGGCTATAGCTTCTACAACCGGGAAGAGAACAAAGTGTTTTTTGCTCGGAATGGGGTTTTCCTTTAGAAAGAGTTTCTCAGTTGGGAGGCCAGTGGGACGACGGTCCAACTCGAAGAAATTCGAGGACCACTCGGGGACGGCTTGGCCGGTGATGAGATCATATTGGAGTCAGTCAGGGAACCCGTAGTGGAAGCGGCACCGGAACCACGGAGGTCAGAAAGATTGCGCAGAGTGTGTGATGTGTTGTTGCTAAAAAGCGACGAGCCGCCCACGTATGCGGAAGCGATGGTGAGCCCAGATTCCGAGGCATGGATGGAGGCCATGAGATCCGAGTTAAAGTCCATGGATGAGAATCAAGTCTGGGACTTGGTTGATCCGCCGCCTGGCGTAACAGCCATTGGTTGCAAATGGGTCATTAAGAAGAAAACCGATGTGGATGTAAATGTTCAAATCCACAAAGCTCGGCTTGACGCTAAAGGTTATGGACAAGTTCCAGGAATTGACTATGACGAGACTTACTCGCCGGTAGCGATGCTGAAGTCGGTGAGGATCATACTAGCTATGGCTGCATATTTCGATTATGAGATATGGCAGATGGATGTCAAAACGGCTTTCCTTCACGGAAATTTAACCGAGGACATGTATATGATACAGCCCGAGGGTTTTGTTGATCCGACTAGCGCTGGTAAGGTATGCAAGCTCAAGAGATCCATTTATGGGTTGAGGCAAGCATCTCGGAGTTGGAACGTTCGTTTTGATGAGGTCATCACTCATCTCGGTTTCATCAAAAGCGAAGAGGACGCTTGTTTATACAAGAAGTTAAGTGGGAGCTAGATAGTGTTTTTGATCTTGTATGTGGATGGCATATTGTTGATTGGAAATGATGTTTCAATGCTGAACTTGGTCAAGGAATCATTGAATGGAAAGTTTTCAATGAAGGACCTCGGTGAAGCGGTTTACATATTTGGCATTAAGATCTATAGAGATAGATCGAGGAGGCTGCTTGGCTTAAGCCAGAGCACGTACATAGATAAAGTGTTGAATCGGTTCAACATGAGTGAGGCGAAGAAAGGGTTCTTGCCACTCTCACATGGTATAAGGCTAAGCGAGACTCAGAGTCCTTCGACATCTGATGAGCGAAGTAGGATGAGTAGGATTCCATATGCCTCGGCAATTGGATCCATCATGTATGCCATGATATGTACAAGGCCTGATGCTGCTTTTGCAATAAGCCTAACAAGCAGATACCGGGCCAACCCAGGTGAGAGTCACTGGGCAGCGGTAAAGACTATTTTGAAGTACCTGAAAAGGACTAAAGAGATGTTCCTAGTTTATGGAGGTGAGGAAGAGCTCGTCGTAAGGGGTTACGCTGATGCTAGTTTCCAAACCAACAGAGATGATTCTCGATCACAGTCCGGATTCGTGTACGTCATGAACGGAGGAACAGTGAGCTGGATGAGTTCCAAGCAAGATACGGTGGCCGATTCTACCACAAAAGCCAAATACATTGCGGCTTGTGAAGCTGCAAAGGAAGGTGTTTGGATCCAGCATTTTCTGGATGATCTTGGTATTTTCCCAGCCTCGGTGAAACCGTTGGACCTTTATTGTGATAATTCTGGTGCCATCGCACAAGCCAAGGAGCCGAGGAATCACCACAAGGTCAGACACATAGATCGGAAATATCACCTGATACGAAAGATCGTAAAGAATGGTGATGTAGACTTATGCAAAATTCACACGGATGCAAATGTTGCAGATCCGTTGACTAAGCCGCTTCCACAACGCAAGCATGAGGGGCACGTTAGAGCTATGGGCATTCGATGTCTATTTGATTGAATCTAGTGCAAGTGGGAGACTGTTGGAGATATGCCCTAGAGGCAATCATGTATGATGATATTTCCTATGTGTTTATGAATAAAGATAGTCCTTGGATGTAATCAATGATACTTGTTGGCAAGTATGTGACTTGTCTGTGAGATCTTGTGTTGTATGATACATCCTAAATTGTCCCTACACGTTGTACTAGACTAGCATATGACACGGTCGATGGCTTGGTCTCACTAGCCATGGAGGATTGGATGCTAACCGGATAATATGGACTTGGAAGGATCTGGTCGGATTCGACATAGTCGGATCCGAGTCGAGATAAGGTCTGAGTCAGACAGACCCAACTATGAGACGCAGGGATATGTCATCTATGAGTCTATAGTACAACATACGTTCTATGTCCTAAGACCTGAGCTGGCGCATGTA
The DNA here is from genome assembly GCF_018294505.1 of Triticum aestivum. Taxonomy (NCBI): domain Eukaryota; kingdom Viridiplantae; phylum Streptophyta; class Magnoliopsida; order Poales; family Poaceae; genus Triticum; species Triticum aestivum. The sequence goes on along the minus strand of NC_057799.1, from coordinate 465,135,442 downwards.
CTCGGGATGGTGACAGGCCTGCTTTGGGCCGACCAAACGCTACTCCATAACTGGGTAGTTACAAAGGTAGGTTTCAGGCTTGTCCAGACCCATCCTGCGAGACATGGTTGAGCAAGATGGGATTTGCCCCTCCTACTAGGAGAGATATACTCGGGGCCCCTCGTGTGATCCGACCAGGATAAGCATGGCCATGCGACAAGGATTATGAGATAATCCAGATTATGGTCGGCATCACTGGAACGAGAAAGAGGTCGGGCTAGCACAAGGATGACAATCTCGCCTTGAGCCTGACAACATATATCGTGTGGCAAAGGGAACAGAAGTGTGACATGTTGTACAGGTTCGCCTAACCAGCTTCATAGTCTGCTTGGTGTTCAGCATGCCTTGCTAGAGGCCGCTACCAACCGTGCAGTCCGAAGGTGATCCGAACTGCGACCAGGACGACTTGAACCTAAGGGGTCGCGTGCTTAAGGGAAGGAACGTACAAGGTCAGATCCGAGGACACTGGCCGGATGTGATCCGAGCTGTATTCGGATTGTGGCCGAATAGACTTGTGGGCTTTAGGGTCCGTGCGAGGCCCAAGTATTGAGCCCACGACGGATGCCTATATAAAGTGGATGTGCGGCACACTCATTTGGTTGATCGCTTCGGCGCTGTCACTAGGGTTTGCATGTGTTGCGAATAGACACCTCCACTCGCCGCCGGTTGTGTGATCGGACCTAGCAGTCCGCCGCACGATGTTCCTCCTACACGTGCGGATACCGTTAGAGGCAGTGCACTTGCGCCGCTCCGGCGAACTTGTACGAGGGATCCGACGACCAGCTTTTTGAGGGAGATCATTCAAGGGAGATTGGACGAGGAGGAGACGAACCACGCGGACGCGCTACCCCAACTCTTCTTCCGCTGCACGGCACTGCGCGTCTAGTGGTAATGATCTGTGATCCATTCCCGTAGCATGTTCCTGGTTGTTCTGCGCGTAGGAAAATTTTAATTTGCAGTCGACGCACCCTACCGTAGAAAGAACCCAACAGCAGGCTAGGGGATCGAAAGGTGGGGGAATGGGCTGGAGAGGAGGTGTGGTTTTGGGGCAGTGGCTGGCATAGGCCGAGCAGTGAAGGTTCTGGTGTGAATAGTGGTTCCGGTGACGACCGATCAATCGGTTTTGACTGTAGATCGCTCTTGTCGCGTTCGCGTTGCACCCTCGCACGCTGGACCCTCCACGTCGCTCACCGAATGAAACGCGCTTCATCTTGCGTTTTTGCTCACTTGTGGGACCGCAGTTGAGAGCAAACCGATGTCCCTGCCCCTCCCCCGCCCGCGTCATTTATACTACTACTCCCTCCGTTTTATGCGGAGTAAATAAAAACAGAGGGAGTATACTACGGATGAGGATCCCCTAACGTGGCCGAACCCATTGAGTAACTAACATGCGGGGCCTAGCAAGCATGGGGCCCGCTAGTAAGTGACCGAAAGGGAGGGTAAGGCAGGGATACCTACGTCAGAGGATCCACTTCCACTACTACTCCCTCCTTCCATCTATACAGGGCCTATTGAGTTTTTCGAGGCTAACTTTTACCAAATGTTAGAGTAATAATATATGACATGCAACTTACACAAAGCATACGGTCAAATTCGCATGTGAAAGGAGCTTCCAATGATATAATTTTCACATTATACATCTCATGTACTATTAATCTTGTCAATAGTCAAAGGCGGTTTTGAAAAACGCATTAGAGCATGGTTAATAATGTAGCCGGCTGTTGTCTATAAAGAGATGCCACCTCACTTAGAGCCATCATAAAAAATACTCATATAAGCATTTAATCTTTGCATGGTTAAGTAATAGGTTGGCTCTTAGAATGGCTATTAGGTTGGATCTAAGCATTTAATATTTGTATGAGCAAGGTATATGATTGGAAGAGAGTTGCATGCCTACTATTTTTTTCTTGATCTAATCCCTCCGTCCGGTGAAAAGTGTACATCTAGAAATTTTAGGACAAATTATGGAGTGGAGTAAAAATGCATTGGGAATATGCAACCCACTACCTCTCTTCTTTTTAATTACCCAACCCCCAATGAGCTAAGTGCATGTAAAAAGTAAGAAGACTATGTATAGAATGCTATTGGTCTTGATTACCGTGTGATGAGAGAAAATACTTTAAAGTGCATTGGGAACATAGAAGTACACTATTTTGTGGACAAATTTTGAAGTCAAATGTACACTCTTTACCAGACGGAGGGAGTATGTGTTATAGTCGGCCTGTAGAATAAGTGCCCGCTTCACTCTCTCTCCTCTCTTCTCACTCCTCCAAGTAGGATTTTAATGACATGGCAAGTCTTATAGCCTGCTAACTATGCCTTATTAGACTTGCTCTTAGGCCCTATATAAATGGAAGGAGGGAGTACTATGAGCACTGCATACTCTACTACAGATGTTGTCAGTACTCCACTAGTACTATTGGACAGGGAGCTTAAAAAAAGTTATTATTGGACTGGCTATACGTGGCGAAATCCTAGTAGGAAGAGCATGCGCGAGAACAAGCACATTCACGTGGTTGAAAACAAATTGGAAACCATCTCTGTTTGAATACAAATCTAGGAGTACATACGAATCTAACAATATTGATTGGGCGTTGTTGAATGTTGATACTTTTTCTATAAGTTTGATCAAAGTAGAGATACTTTGACTACACATAATGTCCTATTTTAGCAAAGGTCACGTCGGATTTTTCCGTGAATTTTGGCATGACTTGTGCCAGAATATGTAGGAAATATCGAGTGCCCCGGATTTGTGTGTTGACTATCCTGGTAGTTTTCTTCGATCGATTTTCAATTAATGTTTCAACTATTAACATAGGAAATGTCTGACGACGAAAAGGATTTCAGTATTTACAAATACTGCAAAGACGAGCGCGACCTGTGTGACGGAATCTTCCTAGATGATGATAGGCGCTTCAACATCAAGCTGGACGAGAACTTCGAAGTGGATACAGTAAGTCACAACGACAAGTCTTTTTTCGTAATTAAGCATGACATCTGCTTCATTTACTTCAACTTATAATTTAATTTTTTTACTATTCTACTAACGTATCCCCTGCCATGCAAGAGTTTTTGTATTGGATAAGATAGGTTTCAGTCGTACTGTGGAGGTAAAGAAAGTTTACTTGAAGATCGAGCATGGTTGTATTTTCCACGCAAAATTATACAACGCAAACGACTACACCTATTTTGGATGCAAAAAATGGCGAGCACTATGCAAGACTTATGCATTTGAGCCTGATATGGTTATCACCTTTGATATTCGTCCGGAAGATGATATTGAAGGTAATACCGACATCTGGGTCGATGTGCAGACGCCTCCAGTTATACCATTATGTGAGTTTCTCAACCATATTTATGTCTTTGATATTGTTTATTAAAAAATAGTTGACAACTAATTTCTATTGTCAGCTTATTTCCGTTCAAGCAAACATGTCCAGCGCTTGGTAGACAGGACCTACTACTGTCCTGGGGCTGAACTAAACTGCGAGGAGCTAAGTCATTATGTTTCATGGCTTCAGGATCTTGATACTGTCAAGACAAATTTTCTTCCTGCACTTAGAAATGTTAGTACTGAAAACGTGCGACCAATAGTGTTCGTAATGAACTACGGTCACATCTATTTAGGAAAGATGGTAAGATTTTTACTATTTGTCCTCAGTGCATCTTTTCCATACATTATTTTTTAAGCTAAACTTCATTGCTAAGTATGTTACTATACGATGTTCTTCAACAGGGACTCCCGATGAATGTTGTGCCTCATGGGATCGAGACTAAAGGTACCATGAGTATTGTTAGCTTACGGCCAAGATATCCTACAATGCACTTTAGTGCATTCAGGATTTCTAAAAGCGACGAATGCTTAATAGTGAAAGACTGGACCAAATTTGTGACGGAGGAGTGCAGAGAAGTACTAGGGGGCAGCAATCAGAAGCGCATCCCACGATTAGGAGGCAGGTTCATCTGCATGCTCCAACTTGATGAAGGAGGAGAGCTACACCTGTTTTATGTTATTTTACTTGAGAGAGAGCAGCAGGAGTGATTAGCTAGCTAGAAATGAGTTTGAAGATGATGGTGTGCTACACTATGACTATGATGATTAAATAGCTAGTGTTGGTGGTAATGACTATGATGATTATTATTAGCTAGTGTTAGTGGTGATTAGATAGCTACCGCATCTAGTGTTGGTGGTGATTAGCTAGCTAGAATGAGTTTGAAGATGATTATGTGCTACACTATGACTATGGCGATTAAATAAATACTGTTGGTGGTAATGACTATGATGATGATTAAATAGCTTGTGCTGACGGATTAGATTCAAGTGGAGGCAACATGTGGTGCACAACGAAAGTACTACTAGTCCAAACTAGATCCAGTTTGGATTAGTAGTATACTTTTGACATGCACCACATATTGCCTCCACTTGAACCTAATCCACCTTCATTAGACACACTGTTATGGACATAATGATATAAACCTCATAATTGGTATTGTACCAAAATTTGTATAACGGCGTATAAATACACTAAAAATAAAAAAAAATAAAAAAATACTAGTAGCGCTGGATAGTAAACACGCTGCAACTAGCTAGATTAGCAGCAACGCGGGAGAGAACAAGCACTGCCGCTATGTGTCTTAGCAGTAGTGCGTGTCACACGCGCTACTGCTAAGTAATAGCTGTAGCGCCTTATTAGTAGGGCGGCAGCACACGCTACTCGTGGGCACTAAACCCGCGCTACTACTAGGGTTTTCCCTAGTAGTGCGAAATTAGTTTCTAAAATATTATTTATGGATTTTGAAAATCTTAATTTTTAATTGGTGCGTGCGCAATTTTTCGTTGGATTTTTACGTAGTACAAATTTATATTTAATCTGACAAGAAATTTCAGGATAAAAATATTTCGGATCCCATCAAAATGTGGGAGATTTTATTGAATTCTGTCTTGAACGGTTGGTTGAAATTATTAATCGTTGTCCTAGCTAGAAAATGGGTTGTACTTTTAACAAACTGTAAATGAGCTATAGTAAATTCTATTGGAATTCAAAAATGGGCTGTACATTCTTACAAATCGGAAATGGGCTATAAGTTCTCTGCCACACACTTGTGGGCCTACTAAGTTGACGCATCCCCTAAAAAAAGAAGATGACGCGTATTCCTCTCCGCATGGGCATCCACTGCCGCGTCTTCCCCGGCTCCGCGTCGTCCCTTTCCTAGGCCTCGCTGTCGTCCACCGCCGTGGTGCTCTCGGCACAGTGTGGTCAATGTGGTCAATGACCGACTTCCATCGGAAGAGTACTGTACGTGGAGAGGCTGACAGCTGGGTCCACGGCAGCGGCAAGGAAGTGCCTCCTTATGACGCGCAAAATAATTATTCCTCCACCTGACAGCAGGGACCCATCGGACGGGCCACCGTATTTCGCGAAAAAAACATTTCCCCCTGACTGCTGGGACCCACCAGACGGGCCACCGTATTTCGTGAAAAAACGTTCCCCCTCTGTCAGCTCGGACCCACCGAAAGTGCCTCCTTATTACGCACAAAAAAAATGAATACTCCCCTACTAGCTGGGACCCTCCTTGGTGGGAGGCTGATTTGTGGGCCTACTAAGTTGACGGGGACGGAGGGCTTTGTCAACTTAGTCAATATGAACGATTCTAGCTCAAGTGACCGTACGATGTCCATCCAACGGCCGTAGTGCTTCTTCAACCTCTGGTCTTCTTGCTCCAGTGGCCCAAACCAGCGCCGGTCGTGCCGCATGCTCCTGCCTCCCGTGGTCGGCTGTCCTGCCACAGAGGCCTCACCGCCCCCTACTATTCCCACCGCTGGCCAGGCCCTGCGGCGACGGCATCCTCACACCGCAGCCGAACCAGTGAACCCTCGTACTCCTCTCTGCGCGGGCTTCCACTGCCGCGTCTTCCCTGGCTCCGCGTCGTCCCCTTCCTAGGCCTCGCCGTCATCCACCGCCCTGGTGCTCTCGGCGCGGCATGGTCAACGTGGTCAAGGAATGACTTCCATCAGAAGAGTACTGTACGTGGAGAGGCTTACAGCTGGGTCCACGGCGGCCGCAAGGAAGTGCCTCCTTATTACGCGCAAAATAATTATTCCTCCATCTAACAGCGGGGACCCACCGGTCAAGCCACCGTATTTCACGAAAAAACGTTCCCCCCTCTGTCAGCTCGGACCCACCGGAAGTGTCTCCTTATTACGCACCAAAAAATGAATACTCCCCTTGCTAGCGGGGACCCTCCTTGGTGGGAGGCTGACTTGTGGGCCTACTAAGATGACGGGGACGAAGGGCTTTGTCAACTTAGTCAATATGAACGATTCTAGCTCCAGTGACCATACCACTACTAGGAAAAGGCCTAGTAGTGGCGCACCAGTTTTGCCTACTAATGGCGCACTACTGGTGCGCCAGTAGTACCACGCCACTAGTATTAAATACTAATGGCGCACCACTCGTGCGCCATTAGTATCTGGTATACTAATGGCGCATCACGCCGTGCGCCATTACTATCTGACTTAGTAATGGCGCACCACATAGAAGTGCGCCATTAGTAACAATTTTTTTCAAATATTTTTTCAGAAATTTTTTTTAAAATTTTTTTAAAATTTTTTTTTCGTTTTTTTCTTAATCTCGGGTCACTATGGCTTAATCTCGTGTCAATATGCTTAATCTCAAGTCAAATCGCACTAAGTGGTCAAACTTCTGGAAGGTCACCCATCCTCACACTACTCCAGCCCGAGCACGCTTTACTTCACAGTTCTATCCAAACCCAGCACCACCTCACGAGTATATCTACCATATCAATCCTATTAAACCTTGTTGGTGTCTAGGACTTTGTTCATGTTCATGAGTATGATCAAATTTTGAAAAATATTTCAAACTTCCCGGTCATATTACGTATCATTTTTTAAAAAAAATTCCAAAAAAAAAATTCTACACCAATTTTTTTCTGTTACTAGTGGCGCACCTAGCAAACGGTGCGCCACTAGTAAGTTTGAAATTTTTTGAATTTTTTTTGCCTCTAGATCTTGAAAGCCCCGTAACTTTTTTCAGTTAGGTTTTTGAGGATTTTGAAAATGTTTAACAGGGTTCCCCCAGTTCAATTCGGATGTATCTTTTCGAGTAGATGATTTTTCATATAAAAAACTTTTTAATCCGAGTTCGTATGCAAAAGTTATACCCATTTTACAAATTCCAGAGAGATTTTGCAAATAAAGTCGAAATTCATATTTGTAAATTTTCCCAACAACTAGACCACATATCACATGGAAACTTATTTTCTTTTATTTTTTTGACATTTCCATCATTTTCTTTTTTTAACTGAAAAGGCGGTCCACGAGGGGGGGTGCATTCGGTGAAATTTTTGGGTCAGGTTAGTAATGGCGCACAGTGGGAGTGGTGCGCCATTAATAGTTCAACTAGTAATGGCGCACCACTCCCACGGTGCGCCATTACTAGTTTTGGAAAAAAATAAAAAAAATGAAAAAAAATGAAAAAAAAAATTACTAGTGGCGCATCGTGGATGTGGTGCGCCATTACTAGTTTAACTAGTAATGGCGCACTATCCCCTGGTGCGCCATTACTAGTTTTGAAAAAAAATTAAAAAAAATTGTTACTAGTGGCGCACCGTGGATGTGGTGCGCCATTAGTATTTTGACACTAATGGCACACCAACACATGGTGCGCCATTAGTATATAGTAGTGGCGCACCACATGTCTGCTGCGCCATTAGTGTCCATATCATCTATAGCCCTTTTCCTAGTAGTGTACGATGTCCATCCAATGGCCGTAGTGCTTCTTCAACCACTCGTCTTCGTGCTCCAGCCGCCTAAAGCAGCGCCGGCCGTGCCGCTTGCTCCTGTCTCCCGTGGCCGGCTGTGCTGCCGCGGAGGCCTCACCGCCCCCTACTATTCCCACCGCTGGCCAGATTCTGCGGCGACGGCAGCATCATAACGCAGCCGAACCAATGAACCCTCGTACTCCTCTCCGCGTGGGCATCCACTGCCGCGTCTTCCCCGACTCTGCGTCGTCCCCTTCCTAGGCCTCGCCGTCTTCCACCGCCGTGGTGCTCTCGGCGCGGCGTGGTCAACATGGTCAAGGAACGACTTCCGTCAGATGTGGACTGTACGTGGAGAGGCTGACAGCTAGGTCCACGGCCGCAGCAAGGAAGTGCCTCCTTATTACGCGGAAAATGATGATTCCTCCACCTGACAGCTGGGACCCACCGGACGGGCCACTGTATTTCGCGAAAAAAATGTTTCCCCCCTGACAGCTGGGACCCAGTAGCTACATCTTCGCACGCAAGGAAGTGCGTCCGGGCCAAAAAAATGATTCGCCCCCCTGACTGCTGGGACCCACCAGCTACATCTTCGCACGCAAGGAAGTGCCTAACAGTCGGGACCCACCTGGTCGAAGCCTACGTAGCGTTGTCATTCTGGTCGCGAACGTGTACGTACATACTGGTCGATGTAGAGGCGCGCACGTGTCGTAGTAGAGGAGCGCACGTAGCATGTACACGTACGAACAGCGGTCAGTGTGCAAGAAAGAAAATACGGGCACGTAAGTACATATGGGCGAGGTCTCGAACCCCTACTCGTGCATATATACGTACGGCCAGGGCTCGTGTACATGGTTGGGTCGGAACAGAGAAACAACGTCCTCATCGTGTTCATGGGGAGCCAACTGGCTGGGTCGGAACGGAATGCGTCGTCGTGTTCATCGGGAGGGCTTGGATGGAACAGGTGATGGAAACAAGGCCTGTCGTACCGCAGAACGGAGGAAACGGCCTTGTGTTCGACCGGCCACGTTCGAAATGGGATCCTGTTCATCGGGAGGGGTCTGGCATACCACAAAACGGAGGAAAAGGACTTGTGTTGGACCTCCTACGGTCGAAACGGGGTCCTGTTGATCAGGAGGGGTGTGGCGTACCGCAAAACGGACGAAACGGACTTGTGTTGGAGTGCTACGGTCGAAACGGGGGTCCTGTTCATCGGGAGGGGTGTGGCGTACCGCAAAACGGGACTCCACGGGATACTGTTCATCTCCACCGTCGACCTCCTCCAGCCTCCACGGGCTACTGTTCATCCACCGTTGACCTCCTCCAGCCTCCACCTGCGAGTGTTCATCCACGGGCTCCTGTTCATCCAGCCTCCACCGCGCGCTACTCCACCGGCTACTGTTCAACCACCCCTCTCCACGGGCTCCTGTTCAACCACCCCTTCACGGGCTACTGTTCACCCACCCCTCCACCGTCTACTATTCATCCAGCCCTCCACGGGGTCGTCCTGTTCATCCAGCCCTCCATGGGGTCCTGTTCATCCAGCCCCAACCGGCTCGATCGATCGAGGTCCTGTTCATCCAAAGGCAACACCACGGGGTCCTGTTCATCCACCCCCACCGCTCACTATTCATCCAAACCCCCCCCCCCAATGCTCACTGTTCATCAAAATCCCCCTTGCAACACTCACTGTTCATCCAGAGGCAGCATCGATCGGCTTCAGTTAGCAGCAGTAGCGAAGGAATCGCTCGATCGCCCGGGTTCAGTAACGCGTAGCCTACAGTGCAATCGCTCGGGTTCAGTTAGACGACGCCTCGCTTGGGTTCAGTTAGAGCCCAACGCCTCGCACACATGCGCGTACGTGTACGAGAGAAACACGCATCGCTAGGCCCCCGACCACCCACCGTAACCGGGAACTCCCCAAAATTTTCCTCGTCCTCGCTTCTACCACAGTTTTTTCCGTGATGGACGGCCCAAAGAATGTCATGCAGCTGCGTCTCCGGCCCGCCCAGGACGAAGAGCCCATTTTCTGTCATGATTTTTTGTCATAGAAGTAGGATCCCACCACATCTATGATGATACCGAGTTTTGTCACAATTATCGTCATAGAAGTGTCATAAGTATGACAGGAAAAAAATCGTTCGACCCAAAATGTCACGGATGTGTCTTTTTTTGTAGTGCTTGAAGCAATCATAGACACCTGGGAAGTGATCTTCATTCTCTCTGATGTATGTCTAGTCAACCCATCTCATATCACAGACTATTGGCTTGTTGTCAAGCAGAATGGTTTCATAAAAGTCTTGTTGTTCCTTAGTGTGGAACCTGTAATCCACAGCAGTTCTCCTTCTCACAGCATAAGGGTCACTTTCCTCCAAAGTCTCAAACATGCATCCTTTCTGATGCTCATGTCCTCTGCCACTGGATGTGTGTCATTCTGGTCTGGGATCTTTGGTTTGAGCTTCCTTAGCACTTGGGCTTCATGTCGGGACCCCGATTCTAAGTCACACCGATCTAGCCTGTAACACCTCATATCACCTTGCGGCCTCACGCACGGTATTCCCACGGGTGTCGCCTTACCACGGCCCGGGACCGTTTGCACCTTTTGGCTCACGTATATGATAATGTCGCTAGTATCCATATGACAGAGAACCCGGGCCGACATGGCTAGTCGTGAACCCAAAGCGGCACTAACATATGGGGACAGGCATACATGAATCAACATCGAACGTGTCGGTCAGCAGCGTGCGAATCTGGGCTGTAGCGCTGGGCTAACAGGACTCCGGGAACCCGGGCTATAGCAGGCTAGGCAGGACTCCGGATGTCACCGCGTGACATTTCCCCGAAGGGACAGACACCGGAACGATATGAAGCACATGCCGGCCAGTCAAGTGTCCAGAGCAGTAGTGCTGGGCCCGTGACGGGCTAGCGGACTACTATGGCTCAAGGAGGCACTAGACTACATTTCCCCATAAGAGAGGCTGCTAAGGATAGACAACTAGATTGTCGGATCCCACACATACCAAGCATTTCAATCATACACACAATATGCTCGATATGTGCAAATACAACATGGCATCACAACAAGACTCTACGACTCAGAGTATTTATTCATTAGGCTCCGAAGAGCCAGATATTACAAACATGGGTCTCATGACCCAACATTCAGAGCATACAAGTCAAAGCACATGCGGAAGCTTAACATGTCTGAGTACAGACATCTACAAATGAAAAAGGCTGAGAAGCCTGACTATCTACCAGATCCTGCCGAGGGCACAAGATCGTAGCTGAGGTATCAAGCTAAACGTCGAAGTCCACACGGAACTACTAGCGAGACTGACGTCTCTCTGCAAAACATAAAATAGGCAAACGTGAGTACAAATGTACCCAGCAAGACTTACATCAGAACTAGCTACATATGCATCGGTATCAACAAAGGGGTGGTGGAGTTTAACTGCAGCAAGCCAGCTTTGACTCAGTGGCTATCCTGAACTACGACTGCAAGCAACTCTTTTGAGGTGGCGCACACGAGTCCACATATTCACCATATCAATACTCCACTATGGATCCGCTCCCGTCTCCCTACGAGAACGCCATCCATAGCACTCACGCTTATCTTGCGCATTTTAGAGTATCCACTTTCACTTGTCTATGAACTGTTATAGGCAACCCAGAAGTCCATTTCCGCGGACACGGCTATTCGAATAGATGATGTTAACCCTGCAGGGGTGTACTTCGACACACACGCTCTCACCACTTACCGCCGTTTACACGACATGTACTCGGCAACCTTCAAGCGGAGGCCCAGCGAGGGTGTCGGCCACAGCCTACCTAAACACTCAAGTCTCTAGTCCAGGTTTATCGCCTATTCAGGTTCCATCCGCAGGGAGTCCGGCCGAGGTTTCCACATACGGCCCCGAACGATGTGTGCAGGGTTCCGAGACACCAAACGGGCGCCCGGCATGCCCGGCCACGTGCCTACCGCATCACAGCCCACCCCTCCGGTCAGCGCTGCCCACGGCCTCCAGCATACTACAAACACCAGAAACTACTTGCAACTCCTGGACAGAGGACAAGGGTGATTAAGAAGCCGAGAGGGTCCATTGGTTTCGGGCCCAATGCGTGGTAGTAACTGTATCATGGATCACAAACACAGAACTCAGTTCCTGAGGACGGCTGCAATGAGACAACCCACCATGTACTCCTACATGGCCTCTCACCGCTACCTTTACCAAATCGTGTTCACACACTTAGCTCACACACAGTAGGACATGTTCATCACCATTCCAATTCATCCCCGATGAATCAGACCTGACACAACTCTAAGCAATAGCAGGCATGACAAACAAGCATGAATGAGTAGGCACATCAGGGCTCAAACAACTCCTACTCATGCTAGTGGGTTTCATCTATTTACTGTGGCAATGACAGGTCATGCAGAGGATAAGGGGTTCAACTACCGCAACAAGTAACAGTTGAATCGTTGTTGTCCTAATGCAGTAAAGAGAGCAGGAGCGAGAGAGTGGGATTGTATCGGAATGAACAAGGGGTTTATGCTTGCCTGACACTTCCGAAGATAGCATTGAGTCTTCATTAGTGTCATCGAACTCATCGTCGGAAACACGGCTATCGAGAGGGGACAATACCGGCAACAGAGAGGAAACACAATCAATGCAATGCACAATATGATGCATGATCATGACATGGCAATATGAATGTGTTTTGAGCTAATGCAGCTAGCAACATATTAAATGGAGTTGGTTTGAACCTTAGGTTCAAATTCAAACTCCATATAAGACATTTCAGATGCCATTTATTTGAATTGTCATATACAGTGGCTGTAAGTTGTTCAAACATGCATGAGGATGCCATAAACAGATTCTTTGGATTTTTCTGATAATTTTTCATATATAAATCATTTCATTTGGAGCTACGGTTGAATTTCTATGAATTTTAGAAGTTAGGGCATTTTCTGGAATTTTCTGAATTATTTCTAAATAAGAAAATCCCAGCAAATGTATTTATGATGTCAGCAGTGTGTCATAGCGACGTCAGCAGTCAACCACGGTCAAACCTGACGGTGGGACCCGCATGTCATTGAGACAGTGTTGAACTCCGGTTTAACCCCGCGTTGACTCAGCTTTGACCCGTCGTGGGGCCCGGTGTCAGTGTCACTGGGTTAAACTAACCACGGGGTTAGTGGCTAACCTAATCTGCCACGTCACCTAACCGGCGTTTAGCCGCCGGCGGCAGCAGACGCGGCGGGGCACTCGGGCACGGGCTGTGGTGCCCCGTTCGCAGCGTGGCTGGGCTCGTTCGAGAGCCCAGACCAGCGCGCGTCGGGCGGTGGCGCCAGTCGGGCCTGGGGTGGCCGGAGGCGATGGCGAGGGGCTCGACCGCGGCGGCCGGAGCTCGGGCGCACTCGGGAACGGGGCTGCGGTGGTCGTTGAGTGGCGTGCTTAGCTCCTACGGCACCTACGCGGCGCGGTGAGCACGTGGGTGTGCTCGGTTGGGAGCTATGATGACTGTGGCCACGGCGGCGAGAAGCTCGGGCGGCGGCGTGGTTCGGTGCTCGTGGGGAACGGTGCTACGGCAACCAAACGGGGAGCAGGGTTAGGGGGGAAATGACCGGGTGCTCACCGCGGTCACGAAGAGGTTCTCGGCGAGCTCGGGGAGGCACGGACGGCGTCGGAATTTGGCGGCGGCGATGCACGGCCGTGCGCGGAGACGACGGGTCGATGGCGAGGCGACAGGGCGTCCGGCGATGCTCGCGTTGAGGGGGAGCTTCAAGGCGTCGAGGCGGAGCTCGTGGACTCATCGGCGGGGCGAGGGGTGGCCGGTGGCCACGGCAACGGCGACGGTGGCGACGGCTCCGTTCGGTGGTGCTGCGGGGAGAGAGACAGGGGAGGGGAGGGAGTGCAGCGAGTGAGGGAGAAGTGAGAGGGGGTCGGGGAGGTGCCGTGGCACTCGTGGAGGCGTCCAGAAGCGGCGGAAGCAGGAGGTGGCCTCGCGCGCGGCGACCACACGCCCGGCGTCCCTCTGGCGTCCTTCTGGCGCGAGGTGGGAGACGGTGGCGGCTCTGGTGGGCTGGGCCAGCTCCTGGGCCGTGGTGGGGCGCCAGGTATGTCCAGGTGAGGGGCCCAGTGGCCTTCTCTCTCTCTCTCTTACTTAATTGTTTCTGTTTTCTAGTTTAATTTGTTTTGTTTTGATTTAGTAAAATACTAAACCATTTTATAAAATCCTGGAAATAATTAGGGGTGCTGTCTGAATTATTCTAGTGACCCATAACAATTTCCAACATTTTTGGAGCACCAAAAATGTATATGGCATTTAAATAGCTCCAATTCAAATATGTTTGAATTAACTCAAAGACCATAAATGCCTTGGAAAAATGTGCATGACCTCTGGTAAAGGTTTTAACCTTTTTCCATAAATAATGAACATTTTTGAAGGGCATTTTGGGTTTAATGAAAATATTTTTATTTTGAACCTAGTTGAATTCATTTGGTGCTAGGGTTGGTCATCCCCAATTCAAATTCATTTGAATTAAACATGATGACATGAATGCTTTCATGCAATTAACTACAAGCAATTCTAGGGCTGTGACAACTCACCCCCACTAAACAAGAATCTCGTCCCGAGATTCAAGACGTGAGGTAAGAAGACAGAGGGACACAGGCTAACACCATCTTCATGATCCAATTGCTCTTCGCGAAGATGTTGATCCGTTGCTTCAATTAACGTTGACGTCTTTGCTTTCGAGATCTTCATCCGACACGATGACGACAAGGGAAAATTCTATAGAAATCGATCTCCTTAAAGATCGAGCAACTCACGATCAACTCACGGAATGCGACGTTGAGTATCTCTTGAGCTGAGACTCAACACATACATCGAGGGAGATGGAAGAGCAAACGATGAGATTTGATTTGGTGGGCAACAATCCCACGCTTAGGTAGGATGGTGCATGGTTTCAAAGTAGCGAGGAGATAATTGCCACGATTCCACAACGGGGCACCTTGGGAAGGGTGACTCGTAGAAATATTCCTTAAGTGGCAAAAAGAATTACTTTTGATATAAGTATCATTGAAACTCTTTATACCAACTTAAGGCAATCACAAACGATCGTTCGAGGGAGTTCGGGAGAACGACACACTCGGGCTAGGATGGACGATGTGGACTACCTTGTTGAAGACAACACAAGGGGTGATTTGCTTATCACCGGAAATGAATGGGACTTATGGTAAGACCACTTGAAGATGATCTTGATCAGTAATTACTGGGAAGGGTAATCCAAGGTAGGATGGCACAATGACGGTGCAAGCTGGGAACAAAAATGGAAATGCTAGGAATGATTCTAGTAACTGGGGAGAAGCTCAACAGTAGAGAGTGAATCTACTGTTTGAAAGGTTTAGCATAACCGAAGGAAACTGGGAGCAATTCCAGTTAGTGCCGATGATAACACCTAGTGCTTGTGCGTGCTCTCAAGAACTTGAGCATTTCCATATTCATCCAGGTTTTACCAACATCCGTGTCAAGGATCTTGGCAACACATCATACTACCATGATGATTAGTGATGGAGGATGCAGGTGCAAAGGAGGACAACACTTTCTCAGATTTTTCCTTAGCAATGCCAAAGAAGCAATCTGGATGATCGACCGAGAGACATTTAGCACTCCACTTCTAATGTTCTCCTTGATGTGGTAGCGTAACCCATTTATTGATATGGTTTGGTATCTAGAACATCAAGTAAAAGGTCGGACTTCGGGAGCACAAGAATCCATAAGGAATAACTAGTGGAATAAATCCTAGGAAATCCTTATGGGGAGGTGGCCAACTTCCTCAATCAAGATACTACAATAACAGGCCTTCCGGCTGGTTGTGTTGGCCACGACATCCACTTTACCGGTTATCGAGAGGGCAATATTATAATTCTGGGAAATGTTCCAACCATCATATCTGCCTGAGAGTCAGATCTGGTTGGTTTCAGTATATTCCAGACTCATCAAGTCTAGAAAGAAAATTAAGGTTTGCAACACAAATCGACGAGATGACGTTGCGAGATTCTCAGGGGATGAACTACGATAGCAAGCTCCAAAACACGAGCTGGTTCTGCTCAAACCTGTGAACACACTGTCCAAGACAAGCATGACCACATAGTAGTCTTACAACAAAACGCTACCGAGTTCAGGTGGGGAACCATCACTAATGACATCGAAGTCTCCACGCGTGGAAGTCCAAAGAATTCACCTTAGAACAGACTCCTTTATCTTGAACAAATCAATCAGTGGCTTGGTGTGCTAGGGATGCATATGGAATGAAGATGATCAGTCTATCATACCACAGGATACTTTGCACGTGCATGATTGACTTGGGATGATTCCAGAGGAAACAACATTGACTTTCTGGAATTCACGGCGGCAACTTACACCAAGTGCACATGAATTAGAGGAAGTCACTCCTTTCATCCAAACATAGGCTTCATGAACTAGCACAAAGGAAGTGCTTTCAAAAGTTCCCAACACTAACTGGATGTTCAACGCGAGTCATGGACAAGATGAAATGTTGTCAATGGGCTTAACAACAATTCATCCAGGTTTCCATATAAATGTATTTCCATAACTATGTGAACATGGTGATCGCATTGGTCAGACCCAAAAGATATAAGGGTGTATGCTCGAGGGATCAACCACGGGTAAGACAACATTATGAACATCGTTGGTTCTGGTTTGATTTGACGATAGCCCACACTCAAATCAAAGTATTGACAAGGCAATAGATCCAACAATTGATCACGAGGATCAATCAATGAAGATATCATCTTTCTTCAACACACACAGACACAAGATATCCCTTTGGAAATGAACTAAGTTAGACAACCTTTTATCTTCCAACTCTCCAAGTTGTTGTTTAGCTTGACCAACTAGCTCAGGGGTATCCAACACAGATTCTTGGAGAAGGGGTGGTTTATTGGAAAACCAACTTGTTCACAAACTCAACACATCGGTCAGGGACAACCTGGTGGTACTTCCAAGAAGATATTTGGAAAATCACGATCCACCGACTGTTATTAAGATCGAGAACAATCTTGCTTTTCAGGGCAAGACGATATGACTGAATAAGCAAGGACTGACACTATCCTAACTCATTGATCGAAAAGTACACCGGGAATATGGACTAGGTAGCACGATCAACCTCAGGATGGTGATTCAATAACCAACACGCTAAGGATGAAATAATTGTCCTTTAACTACCAAGCAACGGAGTTGCTAGGAGTATAGATTTCACACATCAGAGTTCACCTGTCGGCATTCCGGTTGCAACAACACGGGACCAAGAATGAGTGATGATGGTGAGGAGTATCACTAAATCAAGAATTCATAAGAGGTGGTGCAATTCTCATGACATTCTTGACATAAAGATGGTAACGCTCCAGGGTAGAACAGAACAAAAGCTGGTTAGGCATTTGATCTGCGGAATACAACTACTTCGACCCAATCCCAGAGATGGACGAGGTACTGGAGTTTGTTTCTCCTAGTCATTCCGGATTAGAATGGCTTGACAGACCACAAGAATAATAGGCATCGATAACACAAATGCATAATTACTCCTGACTATCAATTGATAGACGAGGGCCAGAAAATAACTAAAGAGGGACAACTCAAAGGAACATATGGTTTTCTGAGTTGTGGATGCATAGATTAGTATGTCGAACCAAGTCCAACAAGTTTCTTCTAGATAACCCATGCAGAAAGGTAGGACTGGCAGAGTCACAATGTAGAATGGAGAACTCATTAAGAGCACTCTGGTCGTGACCTTTTGGTTCAGAAGAACTCCTGCCAAGAATGGTTCATGGTATTTGGAAGAACGATATACCACGGACCTCGAGGACTAATGCAAAGGTTACTAATAACCTAAAGGAACGAACAAACACTAGCTACACGAGTTAAGTAGAGTGAATCTTGGGTTCAAGAACCCAGAAATAGAATACCTACTAACTAAATGGCATCACGGGATGCTTTCAAGAATAATGGCCAGAATCATCACACTGGGGATGCAAGCATTGCTAGATTACTAAGTGGTCCTCTAAGACACCTAGGGTCATAATAATAACTCCAACATACACGACGAGGTAACGGAGTACCTCAACAGACCAATTAGTGTGCTTAATCCGGCCCAAAAGGACATCAGGTACGGGAGGAAGGGATTTGCAAATGTATCAGACTGTTTAGAAACCTGGGATGACTCGGACAGCATAACGGCTGTAAATGCTCAAAGGATTGAGACATCCTACAAAATGGTGGCATAACCACTCAACAACATCATATCAAGGTTCCAAGTTCAACTAACAACACACTGTAGTGGTAGAAACTGAACTGAGGCTTGAGACCAACAATCCTACGAGTCTACGGATTAGTAACACGTGATCCTGATAGAAAGATGAGAAGCCTAGTTCTTAACCCCCGTAGAAAAGAAGAGAGTGACTCAGATCAGAACGGCATAAGGTAAAGGAGTAAAAAGAGCCTTACGTTCCCTTCCACAATCAATTCCCTTATATAACTAAAGCATTTCTAGACTCAACTTCGACCAGTTTGGCTTGGTAATCCTACAGGCAGTCAGGCTCTGATACCAACGCTGTCGGGACCCCGATTCTAAGTCACACCGATCTAGCCTGTAACACCTCATATCACCTTGCGGCCTCACGCACGGTATTCCCACGGGTGTCGCCTTACCATGGCCCGGGACCGTTTGCGCCTTTTGGCTCACGTATATGATAATGTCGCTAGTATCCATATGACAGAGAACCCGGGCCGACATGGCTAGTCGTGAACCCAAAGCGGCACTAACATATGGGGACAGGCATACATGAATCAACATCGAACGTGTCGGTCAGCAGCGTGCGAATCTGGGCTGTAGCGCTGGGCTAACAGGACTCCGGGAACCCGGGCTGTAGCAGGCTAGGCAGGACTCCGGATGTCACCGCGTGACATTTCCCCGAAGGGACAGACACCGGAACGATATGAAACACATGCCGGCCAGTCAAGTGTCCAGAGCAGTAGTGCTGGGCTAGCAGGACCGGTACCTATGGCTCAAGGAGGCACTAGACTACATTTCCCCATAAGAGAGGCTGCTAAGGATAGACAACTAGATTGTCGGATCCCACACATACCAAGCATTTCAATCATACACACAATATGCTCGATATGTGCAAATACAACATGGCATCACAACAAGACTCTACGACTCAGAGTATTTATTCATTAGGCTCCGAAGAGCCAGATATTACAAACATGGGTCTCATGACCCAACATTCAGAGCATACAAGTCAAAGCACATGCGGAAGCTTAACATGTCTGAGTACAGACATCTACAAATGAAAAAGGCTGAGAAGCCTGACTATCTACCAGATCCTGCCGAGGGCACAAGATCGTAGCTGAGGTATCAAGCTAAACGTCGAAGTCCACACGGAACTACTAGCGAGACTGACGTCTCTCTGCAAAACATAAAATAGGCAAACGTGAGTACAAATGTACCCAGCAAGACTTACATCAGAACTAGCTACATATGCATCGGTATCAACAAAGGGGTGGTGGAGTTTAACTGCAGCAAGCCAGCTTTGACTCAGTGGCTATCCTGAACTACGACTGCAAGCAACTCTTTTGAGGTGGCGCACACGAGTCCACATATTCACCATATCAATACTCCACTATGGATCCGCTCCCGTCTCCCTACGAGAACGCCATCCATAGCACTCACGCTTATCTTGCGCATTTTAGAGTATCCACTTTCACTTGTCTATGAACTGTTATAGGCAACCCAGAAGTCCATTTCCGCGGACACGGCTATTCGAATAGATGATGTTAACCCTGCAGGGGTGTACTTCGACACACACGCTCTCACCACTTACCGCCGTTTACACGACATGTACTCGGCAACCTTCAAGCGGAGGCCCAGCGAGGGTGTCGGCCACAGCCTACCTAAACACTCAAGTCTCTAGTCCAGGTTTATCGCCTATTCAGGTTCCATCCGCAGGGAGTCCGGCCGAGGTTTCCACATACGGCCCCGAACGATGTGTGCAGGGTTCCGAGACACCAAACGGGCGCCCGGCATGCCCGGCCACGTGCCTACCGCATCACAGCCCACCCCTCCGGTCAGCGCTGCCCACGGCCTCCAGCATACTACAAACACCAGAAACTACTTGCAACTCCTGGACAGAGGACAAGGGTGATTAAGAAGCCGAGAGGGTCCATTGGTTTCGGGCCCAATGCGTGGTAGTAACTGTATCATGGATCACAAACACAGAACTCAGTTCCTGAGGACGGCTGCAATGAGACAACCCACCATGTACTCCTACATGGCCTCTCACCGCTACCTTTACCAAATCGTGTTCACACACTTAGCTCACACACAGTAGGACATGTTCATCACCATTCCAATTCATCCCCGATGAATCAGACCTGACACAACTCTAAGCAATAGCAGGCATGACAAACAAGCATGAATGAGTAGGCACATCAGGGCTCAAACAACTCCTACTCATGCTAGTGGGTTTCATCTATTTACTGTGGCAATGACAGGTCATGCAGAGGATAAGGGGTTCAACTACCGCAACAAGTAACAGTTGAATCGTTGTTGTCCTAATGCAGTAAAGAGAGCAGGAGCGAGAGAGTGGGATTGTATCGGAATGAACAAGGGGTTTATGCTTGCCTGACACTTCCGAAGATAGCATTGAGTCTTCATTAGTGTCATCGAACTCATCGTCGGAAACACGGCTATCGAGAGGGGACAATACCGGCAACAGAGAGGAAACACAATCAATGCAATGCACAATATGATGCATGATCATGACATGGCAATATGAATGTGTTTTGAGCTAATGCAGCTAGCAACATATTAAATGGAGTTGGTTTGAACCTTAGGTTCAAATTCAAACTCCATATAAGACATTTCAGATGCCATTTATTTGAATTGTCATATACAGTGGCTGTAAGTTGTTCAAACATGCATGAGGATGCCATAAACAGATTCTTTGGATTTTTCTGATAATTTTTCATATATAAATCATTTCATTTGGAGCTACGGTTGAATTTCTATGAATTTTAGAAGTTAGGGCATTTTCTGGAATTTTCTGAATTATTTCTAAATAAGAAAATCCCAGCAAATGTATTTATGATGTCAGCAGTGTGTCATAGCGACGTCAGCAGTCAACCACGGTCAAACCTGACGGTGGGACCCGCATGTCATTGAGACAGTGTTGAACTCCGGTTTAACCCCGCGTTGACTCAGCTTTGACCCGTCGTGGGGCCCGGTGTCAGTGTCACTGGGTTAAACTAACCACGGGGTTAGTGGCTAACCTAATCTGCCATGTCACCTAACCGGCGTTTAGCCGCCGGCGGCAGCAGACGCGGCGGGGCACTCGGGCACGGGCTGTGGTGCCCCGTTCGCAGCGTGGCTGGGCTCGTTCGAGAGCCCAGACCAGCGCGCGTCGGGCGGTGGCGCCAGTCGGGCCTGGGGTGGCCGGAGGCGATGGCGAGGGGCTCGACCGCGGCGGCCGGAGCTCGGGCGCACTCGGGAACGGGGCTGCGGTGGTCGTTGAGTGGCGTGCTTAGCTCCTACGGCACCTACGCGGCGCGGTGAGCACGTGGGTGTGCTCGGTTGGGAGCTATGATGACTGTGGCCACGGCGGCGAGAAGCTCGGGCGGCGGCGTGGTTCGGTGCTCGTGGGGAACGGTGCTACGGCAACCAAACGGGGAGCAGGGTTAGGGGGGAAATGACCGGGTGCTCACCGCGGTCACGAAGAGGTTCTCGGCGAGCTCGGGGAGGCACGGACGGCGTCGGAATTTGGCGGCGGCGATGCACGGCCGTGCGCGGAGACGACGGGTCGATGGCGAGGCGACAGGGCGTCCGGCGATGCTCGCGTTGAGGGGGAGCTTCAAGGCGTCGAGGCGGAGCTCGTGGACTCATCGGCGGGGCGAGGGGTGGCCGGTGGCCACGGCAACGGCGACGGTGGCGACGGCTCCGTTCGGTGGTGCTGCGGGGAGAGAGACAGGGGAGGGGAGGGAGTGCAGCGAGTGAGGGAGAAGTGAGAGGGGGTCGGGGAGGTGCCGTGGCACTCGTGGAGGCGTCCAGAAGCGGCGGAAGCAGGAGGTGGCCTCGCGCGCGGCGACCACACGCCCGGCGTCCCTCTGGCGTCCTTCTGGCGCGAGGTGGGAGACGGTGGCGGCTCTGGTGGGCTGGGCCAGCTCCTGGGCCGTGGTGGGGCGCCAGGTATGTCCAGGTGAGGGGCCCAGTGGCCTTCTCTCTCTCTCTCTTACTTAATTGTTTCTGTTTTCTAGTTTAATTTGTTTTGTTTTGATTTAGTAAAATACTAAACCATTTTATAAAATCCTGGAAATAATTAGGGGTGCTGTCTGAATTATTCTAGTGACCCATAACAATTTCCAACATTTTTGGAGCACCAAAAATGTATATGGCATTTAAATAGCTCCAATTCAAATATGTTTGAATTAACTCAAAGACCATAAATGCCTTGGAAAAATGTGCATGACCTCTGGTAAAGGTTTTAACCTTTTTCCATAAATAATGAACATTTTTGAAGGGCATTTTGGGTTTAATGAAAATATTTTTATTTTGAACCTAGTTGAATTCATTTGGTGCTAGGGTTTGGTCATCCCCAATTCAAATTCATTTGAATTAAACATGATGACATGAATGCTTTCATGCAATTAACTACAAGCAATTCTAGGGCTGTGACACTTCAGCTTCTTCTTCTTCAGCTTCAGGCACTAGGGCCTTGTTCTTCTCCTCAGCAGGGATGTTTCTTGTGCTCCTCTTGGGTGCGGACTTGGTAGCTGGAGCAGCAGGTTTGGGCTTAGGAGCAGCCCCTGACTTGATTGCATCTCCCATAAGCTTTTGTGCCTTAGGTGCTGGAGCAGCATCCTCTTCGTTTTCCTCTTCATCATCAGATGGATCTCTCACCATAGTTGACTTTCCAAGAACTTTGGCTGTAGTGGTTCTTGCCCTCTTCTTCTTCTTGTCATCACCAGCTGCCTCTCCTTCATCAGATTCAATTGTGAACTTCATAGTTTGTCCTGTGGCAACCTTTCTTGGCTTGGAGGTTGGAATCCTCCTAGCTGGTGCCTTCTTGTTCATGCCAGGCTTAGTGGATGCAGCAATGCCAAACTCCTTCTTCACCACTCTCTTCTTTGAGATGGCCTCATCTTCAGATGCAACATAATCTTCATCTTCAGAATCTGAGGTTCTCTTCTTCCTTGCTCTAGTGGCTGCCTTGGGCAAGTTACTAGGTGTGCTCCTGCTGCCCATCATAGCTGCTTGAGGGACTAGTGGCCTCACTCAAATTCTCTTGCTGTTCAGATCTGTTCTGGCTGTCACTCTGGTCAGACATCTTGGCAGCAACTGACAGCAAACCCTGTGAATAGATTATAGATGAGGTAGAGTAGATGAGCATCACAAAGTACAGAGGTTTCGCAAAACAAGTGAGTCAAAAACTTAGTCTTAGTTCTCTACAGAAATGATCTCGGAGCTACCGAATTGACAAACTCGGTGATACCGAAGCAACATTTGGAACCTAAACTAGAGAAATCGGTTAGACCGAGTCACAGTTCGGTGGCATCGAGATTGCTAGGGTTTCACAGAATATTGAACTCGATCACACCGATCTGCAGTTTTCGGTCAGACCGTAAAACGCATGTGCAATGGCCTAAGCCAAATCGGTGAGACCGATTTCTATGTTTCGGTCGGTCCGAGATGAGTTCTGCGGAGAGCTAACCCTAAGGAATATTTAGCTGGATAGATCAATCTCATTCGTGGCAAGAATCATGGCATTGTCCTCGTGCTAGGAATCGGAGTTAAAAAGACAGCACAAGGGGTCGAACACGTACCCTAGTTCGGCGGGTGTTCGCTACGGCGGCGACGGCGGAGCAGATTCCGTCGACGGCGGCAGAAACCAGCGCCGGGAGGTCGCTGGCGGCGAGAAGGCGATTCAGAGACCCGAGGAGGCAGAGCAGGACATGCACGGGCTGAGGGGTTTTGAAGTATTTTCCAAAATCTCACCGGTGGGTATTTATATCCCAACCCTGTCGGTGTGACCGACTGGAACAACTCGGTGGCACCGAGATTGCAGAATCGCAAGCGGTTGCTGCAACTCGGTGTGACCGAAGTGTTCAAATCGGTTGCACCGAGATGAAAACCTAGATCAACTTAGTGAACTCGGTTTGACTGAAATGGATGTCTTGGTCAGACCGAAATGCACAAAGAGGTTTTGGAAGTTTAAGTCTATGACGAATCGGGGACTCCCAGTGCTCCTCACACAGAGTGGTTCGAATCTGACTTGATCAAACTTTGTGATGTAGCATGAATAGAGTTTCAAACGAGAAAAGCATAGATAGTGTTGACGCTCAAAAGTGGCGTGATCATAAAGTAGCATCCCGGGGTGAAAACCTTGCCGGTGTGAAAGTTTAGCCGGGTGGAAAGCATGCCGGGGTGGAGGCTGTGATAGTCAATCGGATGAGAAGTTGAAGATGGGCTCAAAAGGTTATTCAGATGATCTTGTATGGAAAAGTTTTCTACATGGAAGTTGTGCGTCTCGTCGAAACGATCAATTTTCATATAAAGGTCGTCCCAATCCGAGGTCGTGTGCAAACGTTAGAGCCCGCACAGCGCGACCGTCCAGTGAGCCAAATATGACGCCCGGAACCAGACACATATGTGGGTATGTCTGATGAGCTGCGTGAATAATTAGCTGTTTTACACGAGCGATTTGACCCTCGAGATGACCTCTGATGAAAAAACGTTCAACATCAAAGTTGTTCGTCTCGTTGAAGTGATCAAGATTTATTTTGGACTGGTTTCCATCCGAGGTCGTTTACCACCACAAAAAGACCTGCAAGGTGCAGCCAGTTTTAGACCGAACAGTTTTGGAAAGTTCGGATAAAACCAATCCGAATTTGATTAGGGTTTTGGACGTGAATCCAAACTTTTTCCTTGCACGGGAAGTCCAGCCGCCTCTTATATACCTAAGGGGTGACGGCCGATTGAATAACAACAATCGAACCAATCTATCAATTACACTTTCATGTTCATCTACTTTTACCCTCTATCCTTGTACCTTTCTTTCTCGTTCTTCGTTCGTTCTTCGCGTTGGAGGGCAGCGATCCACGAGGCTCTAGGGGCGAGTGAATCGACCTAGGGCAGCCCATAGCCGCTGCACTCCCTAATGTGGTCCCTCCCGGGCGTGTGGGGTTTCGGGTCTTCAAAAGCGCCCGCCGACTGTCCTGCGTATCGCGCTATCGGCCGGGTCTCCTTCGACGTGAGCTGCGGTGCATCACCCCCGGTGTGGAGGGTACACGGTGACGTGTTCGTGTGCGAACACACTTTTTGGCGACTCCGTTGGGGAAGAAGCTTTGAACAGTCTCCAGCATGTTCTTGCTACGAGGAGAACGTCATCAAGCGGCTGCAATCTACAACGGTAACATGTATCATCAATCTCCTGACGTAGATGCAAATAGTCATTATGTTGATGTTGCTAGATCTTTCAATGGACATGTCATGTCGGCTAGCCCTAACGAGCAAAGCTCGACTAGTTATTCCGTTGGAGAAACTTGGAATCTACAGAATCGCGACATGCAACTTATGAATCTGAACTTTCGTGCATTGGCAACATCTTTCAATATGCCGGTGAACAACACGATTTGTTCGAGTGATAGATATATGACACCTCATGTACAGAAGGGCATCTCACAGTTTTATCCATCGGCAGCCAACTCGCAATATGCGGATTCATCCCCAAATATGCCGATGGATGGGAGAATCGGCCACGTTTCCATTAGCTATTTGGCTGATTATCCCCAATCATCATATACTACACCACATGATTTTAATTGTTCAGCGACATATGCAGCTAAAAATATTCATGACTCGGCTCACCTTCATGGTTATGGCCGAGTGAATGGAGATTCTACAAGAGCATTTATGTATGATATTGCAGGAGATGAGGTGCCTCTGGCTGCATTGAAGTGTTTAGCCCAAAATAAGAAGATTAGTGCTATTTGCCTTGAGCAACATGATAAGGGGTTGGTTCCTGATTATGAGGCAATAAGAGCTAGGGTTTTGCAAGAAGACGAACTGTTGCCGATTGATCAAATTGTCAAGAGAAAATATTCAACAACAGCGCATATGTCCTCGCCTATTGTTGCAGCATGTTATACACCCCCTCTACAATTGCAAAATTTCGGCATGCAAGCTGATCCATCTAAAGATGAGTCTGAAGAAAAACATGTGGACCGAATGGACGAGGTCAAGCCAAAGCTCACAGGAGATTGCATCAATAATTTTACTACACCAACTCTTGAGGAATTACCAACAGAATATCGACAAGCTTATGAAGCACTCAAGAAGAAGCGTGAAGAAGAATATTTGCAAGAATATGTCAAGTTCCTTCCTCCATGCAGCAATCTTGTTGACCCTTCTGTGATGTTAAGGCAGAATAAAAAAGATGCTTCACCAGCAAATCAGCAAAAGAATATTGGCTCAGCTAATCCTATTGATTCGGTTGAGGCCAATACAAATATGACTAAGTCGTCTACAACCGAGTCGAATGGTTTGCTTAAAGTCAGAACAATGGTGAATTCAGTTGCAACCGGATTGAGCATAGAGACGGTTGAAGCCGAGTGCATAGTAACAATATCTAGTGCATCGAGCCAGTTAAGGCCGAGTGCATCGTTCCAGCCAAGTGCATCGAGCCATCCGAGTGCATCACAAGCTAATGCTGAACTAGTTATCACCGAGTGTACCAAAACAGAAGATGCATGTTTTGCTGAACAAAGGAACGACAAACGCAGCAAATTAGCTATGCTTGATTTTTCTGGATGTATGGGAGCTGACATGCTACCCTATGAGTTTCGTGCTAAAGATATTGATGAGCATCAAGAACAAAGTAATATGGCCGAACACAGTTCGGTTAACGATGAACATCAAGAACAAGAACATGTAGCCGAGCAAAGTTCAACTGACGAAGAGCATCCGAGTGAAATCTACTCGGGCAATCTGAGTGAAATCTATGCATGCAATCCGAGTGACGCGGCACGTGATCCAGAAGATGAACTCGAAGCATTGGAGAGTTATCCAGAGGCGGATCAAAGCATTGTTCCTCTTGTGCTGACATCATGTTCGCCCGATGTCTTCACAGAGGTACACCTAGCCGATAGTTTAGTTGTCTTTCGATTCGGTCAAAATCATACTATTGATGCATCTTCCAGTGCACTTCTAATTAATATTGGAATACCAGTCGAGATAAGTAATTTGTTTGCTAGGAATAATCTTGTCACTAGTTATGTCGGTCAACATATTGAACCATTCATAGAGGGTAATAGTGGCAATCTGTTCCAACCAAAGTTGTCACCATTATGTAGGCTAAGCTTTATTTTCATATGGACAACTTTGATTGTTTCATGCCTGGCTCACATTTGGTCTCAGATGAGACATATATTTTGTAACTATTTTGGTTGCAGAAACATAAAGCTAGATTCAATGTCCTTCAAGATAGCCGATTGAGAAAAATCAGAAAAGGAGGACAAAAGACGATGCATGCCCGAGTTAGACGATGTTAATCCGACATCACTCGGTTGTTTAATTCCACAGCCGATATCACAGTATCGGTTAATGGGCGAGCAGCCTACTTTCAGTTTGGGCATAGCTGATCTCATCATTGGTGCATCGCTGGCTTACCCAATTATCATAGAAGATCGTCATATTGAGCCATCAAGAGAAGAGCGAATGACCAATTCATTCAAGCAAAAAATCAGATACCACGACATTCTTCATCAAGTCACACAATCGGCCGTCAAAAGACGATTGGAAATTAATGGAACACAAGATGATGGCCAGCCGGCTAACAGTAATCTTGATGAGGATCAGGTGTTACCCCAGCTGCAAGCTGACTCATCCCAAGACAAACGGGCATAGACTAAAGATGATGGGGTCAATTCTTCACGTAAAAAATTTATTCAAGCCGGCAATTATGAAGACGATGATTACATCAAAGCTACATCAGAGGCAACTAGCACTGGGGGGCAACAAGAATATCCAAAGATCGATGCAAGAAAGACAACAGAAAGTAAGGGTCGTGGTAAGCACAAAGATAAAAAGCCGAAAGTCACTTTCGCGCAGTTATTGAAAAAATATCAGAAGGTAAGTGAGGCAAAGAGTGCTTATCGGCCGAGTGAAACAAAAGCATCGAAGTCACCCCCAAGGCATAAATTTGAAGACTGGGATTGGCGAAGGAAGAAATTGAGCAAACAGACTCCATATCCTCCTTTTGGGCCACCAATGTCAATGTCATGGATACCTCCCTATGTTGACTATTATTCAGATCAATCATGGAACAAGTATAAATCAACGGCACACTGTCCATCATATTCTAAATCACCTCATCAATATTATGCAGCTCCGAGAAGATCAACATTTGAACAATCACATGTTAAAGACCGTTTCAATCATAAGGAATCGGTCCAAACTCAAGGAAGAAGAAAGAGGTGGTCAAACAAGTTTATCGTGTTAAAAGAGATGGTCATAAGAGTGCAACTTCGGATTTGATCTCAAATGAAAAAGAGCCAATTAAAGTGTTGACATTGGCTACTAAAGGCAATGAGACGAAGCAACCAATTATTGCGAATCAAAGTGCCAAATATGAAAAAGAAGAAGTTGAAAGTGCACAAGGCCAAAAAGGAATTGCCATTGGTCAAAACAGAATCACAACCGAGATGCCCACTCGGCTTATCGTATTGGCAAAAGAAGAAATTACAAAAACTTAGTGCACAAGAACTTGAAGAAAGGAACATGGCATGGGTTCCCAAAGGAAGTGCTCGAAATAAGAATTATGTGAAAGCTTCCATTACAAGAAGTGCGACAAAGGTGAAGAAGGAAAAGAGTGAAAACTGTGAAGGACCAAGCCGAAGGTTTCAGCATCTTCGATCTACACATTATCCATATTTTTCAACTATGCCATTAACGCCTATGCCATGGAATTCGTCATCAGGTATGGTTGGTAACCCTCAATGGGCTTATTTTAATCCATGGATGCAATATAATTTCTTACATTATGAAAGCGTATTACCAAGTCACTATACGTTTGATTAGCTACAAGTTTGTTGCTGATCCAAAGGGCCGAAATACTTGATTTGTCATTTCATTTGTTTATTTCGGCTATATGTGCTTTGAATGAAGTTTACATGGTAACAGCCGATATTTATCTATCGTCCTAAGAATATGTCAATGCATGGCCGATGTAGTATTTTAAACATCGTCCTTAGTTCGATTGGAGAGTGAGACAAGGTACGTGCTCATGGAAGTTTATATGCATGCTTATATTATGATTGAATGGAGTTCAGACATCATGACCGATGTCATTGAATATATTTTGCATAGACCAATTCATAGTTACAGAATTAGCTAGTGGGCTTATACTTTGTTTGGATATGATTTGGCTTGTGCATCATTGAGATCTATAAGAGGCCAAATCATAGCTGATTTTATTACTGAACATCGGATTAATGACATGCATAATATTGATATTAGCGTTGTCTTTCTAGTACTATGGAGATTATGTTTTGATGGTTCAATTCGTAGCAATGCCCAAAGTGTTGGTGTTGTTTATATATCTCCTGATGGTACTTTTTTTTGAAGCCTCATGCCGCTTAGAATACTTTTATGCACGATTAATCAAAGCCGAATATGCATCGTTATTCGGATTGAATCTTTTACTTGCTATAGGTGCTATAGATATTGAGGCTTTCGGTGATTCGTTATGAGCAGTTCAACAAATATCCAAGGGTTATCAATGTTTTGACGAATCACTTATAGTTTATATTGGGGTATGTCTAGATGCAAAATTTACCTTGAGTTGCTTTAAAATTGTCCATATATTTAGACATGACAATTTGAAAGAGTTGGCACAGCAAGCATCCGGCTAGTATGTTAATCATGGTGTATTGCATTTCTCTCAATAGCCGATGCTTCGTCTTGTCAACATAGGTAAGGCCGAACCGAAGTCCACAGCTTCGGCCACTAATGAAATTTTTATGCAGGCGGAAGTACGGATTGGAGAAAGTCTATTTTTGATTATCTACAAAATCCTAGCAAAAAGGTGAACAATATGGTTCGGAGGATGACCTTGAAATACATATCCATGGAACTTTATCATTGGATTGTTAATGAAGCTGAGAAGATTTCACCCAAGTTTGGATCAAAAAGTTCACACAAGACATGCACGATATATACTTATCATCCTAAGAACATATAAATGGCTGATGGAGTGTCGACATCGTCCTTAGAACAAACTTGGTACAAGTTATTTTTCGGCACGCTAGCTTTGCCGAAAAACAGGGGGGCATGTGTTGACGCTCAAAAGTGGCATGATCATAAAGTAGCATCCCGGGGTGAAACCCTTGCCGGGGTAAAACCTTGCCGGTGTGAAAGTTTAGCCGGGTGGAAAGCTTGCCGGGGTGGAGGCTGTGATAGTCAATCGGATGAGAAGTTGAAGATGGGCTCAAAAGGTTATTCAGATGATCTTGGATGGAAAAGTGTTCTACACGGAAGTTGTGCATCTCGTCGAATAGATCGATGTTCATATAAAGTTTGTCCCAATCCGAGGTCGTGTGCAAAAGTTAGAGCCCGCACAGCGCGACCGTCCAGTGAGCAAAACATGACGCCCGGAACCAGACACATATGTGGGTATGTGTGATGAGCTGCGTGAATAATTAGCTGTTTTGCGCGAGCGATTTGACCCTCGAGGTGACCTCTGCTGAAAACACGTTCAACATGAAAGTTGTTCGCCCCGTCGAAGTGGTCAAGATTTCTTTTGGACCGTTTCCATCCGAGGTCGTTTACCACCACAAAAAAGACCCGCAAGGTGCAGCCAGTTTTAGACCGAACAGTTTTGGAAAGTTCGGATAAAACCAATCCGAATTTGATTAGGGTTTTGGACGTGAATCCAAACTTTTTCCTTGCACGGGAAGTCCAGCCGCCTCTTATATACCTAAGGGGTGACGGCCGATTAAACAACACCAATCGAACCAATCTATCAATTACACTTTCGTGTTCATCTACTTTTACCCTCTATCCTTGTACCTTTCTTTCTCGTTCTTCGTTCGTTCTTCGCGTTGGAGGGCAGCGATCCACGAGGCTCTAGGGGCGAGCGAATCGACCTAGGGCAGCCCATAGCCGCCGCACTCCCTGATGTGGTCCCTCCCGGGCGTGTGGGGTTTCGGGTCTTCAAAAGCGCCCGCCGACTGTCCTGCGTATCGCGCTGTCGGTCGGGTCTCCTTCGACGTGAGCTGCGGTGCATCACCCCCGGTGTGGAGGGTACACGGTGACGTGTTCGTGTGCGAACACACTTTTTGGCGACTCCGCTGGGGAAGAAGCTTTGAATAGTCTCCAGCATGTTGCTGCAACTCGGTGTGACCGAAGTGTTCAAATCGGTTGCACCGAGATGGAAACCTAGATCAACTTAGTGAACTCGGTTTGACTGAAATGGATGTCTTGGTCAGACCGAAATGCACAAAAAGGTTTTGGAAGTTTAAGTCTATGACGAATCGGGGACTCCGAGTGCTCCTCACACAGAGTGGTTCGAATCTGACTTGATCAAACTTTGTGATGTAGCATGAATAGAGTTTCAGACGAGAAAAGCATAGATAGTGTTGACGCTCAAAAGTGGCATGATCATAAAGTAGCATCCCGGGGTGAAAACCTTGCCGGTGTGAAAGTTTAGCCGGGTGGAAAGCTTGCCGGGGTGGAGGCTGTGATAGTCAATCGGATGAGAAGTTGAAGATGGGCTCAAGAGGTTATTCAGATGATCTTGGATGGAAAAGTGTTCTACACGGAAGTTGTGCGTCTCGTCGAAACGATCGATTTTCATATAAAGGTCATCCCAATACGAGGTTGTCTGCAAAAGTTAGAGCCCACACAGCGCGACCCTCCAGTGAGAAAAATATGACGCCCGGAACCAGACACATATGTGGGTATGTCTGATGAGCTGCGTGAATAATTAGCTGTTTTACGCGAGCGATTTGACCCTCGGGATGACTTCTGATGAAAAAACGTTCAACATGAAAGTTGTTCGTCTCGTCGAAGTGATCAAGATTGCTTTTGGACTGGTTTCCATCCGAGGTCGTTTACCACCACAAAAAAGACCCGCAAGGTGCAGCCAGTTTTAGACCGAACAGTTTTGGAAAGTTCGGATAAAACCAATCCGAATTTGATTAGGGTTTTGGACGTGAATCCAAACTTTTTCCTTGCACGGGAAGTCCAGCCGCCTCTTATATACCTAAGGGGTGACGGACGATTGAACAACACCAATCGAACCAATCTATCAATTACACTTTCGTGTTCATCTACTTTTACCCTCTATCCTTGTACCTTTCTTTCTCGTTCTTCGTTCGTTCTTCGCGTTGGAGGGCAGCGATCCACGAGGCTCTAGGGGCGAGCGAATCGACCTAGGGCAGCCCATAGCCGTAGCACTCCCTGACGGGGTCCCTCCCGGGCGTGTGGGGTTTCGGGTCTTCAAAAGCGCCCGCCGACTGTCCTGCGTATCGCGCTGTCGGTCGGGTCTCCTTCGACGTGAGCTGCGGTGCATCACCCCCGGTGTCGAGGGTACACGGTGGCGTGTTCGTGTGCGAACAGATAGCTAGAAAAGGTTCTTAGGCATTCTTATCCATCCACTTGGCAAAAGAAAAAGAGCAAAACAATCAAAGCAACAAGTGGATGTCCTCGAATGAGTAAAATATGCGACCAACATGCTCACACAATAAAATGGCAAATGAAATATGTGGCAAAGCATGCACAATCATTCTAGCATCTATCAAGCAATTTGCGATGACTAGGTCATCTATATATGAGTATATTGACTTAGGAGTTAAATGAGAACATTTGATCATAGGTCATACTCATCGTTTAAGCACAAGTGGGGTTATCACTTTTACATCAAGCATTGTTGTGTTCACACCATTAGAGTTGCTTTAGCTCAATTCTTAGAGTAAAGCTCCCCCTAGATGTGATATCCCCCCTAAGAGGGATGAACTAACCTTGGTTTTGTCTATGATGACTTCATGTAGGTGTTGAAGATGTGGATGCTCAATGTTGATGTAGATCTTTCGGAGCTATCCATTGGAGTGAGTTGCACTTTCAATACCTATACGGGTTAGTCCCACAAGTAAAAAACAAGGATATCCATAGACATAGAGTGATCCACACACAAGATGATGTCCATGAAAGCATTATGTTACCTTGTCCCTTGTCTAACAACAAGAGGGTTTGTGACTCCTTGAACTAGTGCAAGATGTGGAAGTTGATTGCACCCGTCCTTGCCAAAATTATATGAGTGAAGTGTGTTGGTGGAGTCACCCTCAAGAACTCTCTAGTTCTTCTTCTTTGGGATCCACATCATCTTGATGGGAATCCTTGGGGTTGTAGTAGAACTTGATGAAGTGGAACTTGGTGTAGTCTTGGGAACCCACTTGACCAAGGCCTTGGGAACTTCTTCAAATGCATCAATCTCCTCTTGAAGCTTGTCCTTGCCTTTTTGCTTGTGGTCTTGTGGTGGAAGATCATATTGAGCTTGTGTCCCTTGGAAAGAAGTAGGATCATACTTCTCTTGTTGAGGAACGAACTTCGTCTTGGGGTATTGATCTTCTTCCCACTCAACTCCATTGGCATTGGACTTTCGTTCAAAACCAAAACCTTGATTCTTCCGGTGCTTTCCTTGCTTGCGTACAATTTCTGCAAATTGCTTACTTACGGCAAGGCTCTTGTAAACACTTTTCTCTATAATTCCTTTCAATAAGCTATTTTCTTGCTCAAGTGTAACTTGGGTAATAGAATCATTAGTGGAATCAAGAGAACTACTAGAAGCAAAAACATTGGATTTAGCATGATTATTGATACTATTAGAAGAAGAATCTTTCTTACTCTTGTTGCTAGATTTTACTTGAGGCATGTAAGTAGATAAGAGTAAACGCTTGGCAATGTAAGAAGAACTTTTCTTGCGAAGATCATCATTGATTGCCTTTAGAAACTCATGCTCTTGCTCAAGGTTGAGCTTTTCAAAGCATAACTACTCATGAGTCTTTAAAAGTTCTCGATGATCTTCCAAGATAGTTTCATGAGCTAACTTAAGAGTGTTTAGTTCTTTAGTTAGATGCTCAATCTTCTCCTTATCATTGTCATTCATTTTATCTTGATTAGCATGATTAATTGATGTTTCATCATAGTATTCATCACTAGAGTTGTCAACAAGTAAACCATCATCACCTAACAAGTCATCTTCATCACTATTGAAATCAACATACTCAGGGTGTGATACCTTTGGGCCTTTAGCCATGAAGCATGTTCCAATTCCTTCATTTGGTGAGTCAAATATGTCGTAGGAGTTGGTTGACACAAGTGCTAGACCAGCAACACCTTCATCTTGAGTATATTCGGAGTCGGAGTGACAACTTCTCTCAGAGTGATGGTCGGAGTCGGAGCCGGATAACCATTCACCAACATGAGCTTGATGTCTTCGCTTTGTGTAGCTCTTTGATGATTTGTCCTTCCTTTCTGAATCCTTGCTTCTCCGGGAGGTTCTTCATTCATAATGATCATCTCTACTCCTTCTCTCTCTCTTGGTGGTGATTCTTCTCTTCTACTTCTCCTTTTAGGTGAATCTTCTCTCCTTTTGTAGGGAGCCGTACACTCATTGGAGTAGTGTCCGGGTCTTCCACAATTGTAGCAATTACGTTCACGACTCGAAGATCTTTTGTCATTGTAGGACCTTGACTTGGAACTTCTTTCCTTGCTTCTACTCTTGTAGAACTTGTTGAAGTTTTTCACCATTAGGCTCAATTCCTCATTGAAGGTTTGTTTCTCACTTGATGATGTAGGAGCATCACATGAGGCTTTCTAAGCACCACTTGACTTGTTGTGAAGCTCTTCCTTATCCTTGAGTGACATCTCATGAGCAACAATTCTTCCAATGACTTCCGTTGGCTTGAGATCTTTGTAATTGGGCATCATTTGGATCAATGTGCACACGGTATCATATTTTCCATCCAAGGCTCTTAGGATCTTCTTCATGATGAATTTATCGGTCATCTCTTCACTTCCTAAGCTGGCAATCTCATTTGTGATGAGAGCAAGCCTAGAGTACATATCAGCGACACCTTCACCATCCTTCATTTTGAACTTTTAAAGTTGACTTTGAAGCACATCCAATTTGGATTTCTTGACGGAGTCGGTACCTTCATGCATATCAATCGAAGTATCCCAATTTCCTTTGCATTCTCATGGTGGCTGATTTTGTTGAATTCTTCGGGGCACAATCCGTTGAAGAGGATATCACAAGCTTGAGCGTATTATTGCAGCATCTTGAACTCTTCCGCGGTAGCTTCACGGTTCGGTTCTCTCCCATCGAAGAATTCACCTTGCAAGCCAATACACACAATAGCCCAAACGGCGGGGTTATGTCCAAGAATATGCATTTTCATCTTATGCTTCCAACTAGCAAAATTAGTACCATCAAAGTAGGGACCTCTACGGTGGTAATTTCCCTCGCTAGACGCCATACTCTCCTAGGTTGTGAAACCAAGGCTATGATCACCAAAAGCTATGGAAATCAAGGCAAATGGAGACCGAATCTCTGATACCAATTGTAGGATCGAAAGTATGTCTAGAGGGGGGTGATTAGACTACTTGACCAAATAAAACTTAACCTTTTCCCAATTTTAGTTCTTAGGAGATTTTAGCAATTTAGCACAAGTCAAGCAATCTCAATACAATTCAAGCAAGCATGCAAAGAGTATATGAGCAGCGGAAAGTAAAACATGCAACTTGCAAGAAAGTAAAGGGATGGGATGGAGTATGCAAACACAATTGGAGACACGGATGTTTTTGGCATGGTTCCGATAGGTGGTGCTATCGTACATCCACGTTGATGGAGACTTCAACCCACGAAGGGTAACGGTTGCGCGAGTCCATGGAGGGCTACACCCAAGAAGGGTCCACGAAGAAGCAACCTTGTCTATCCCACCATGGCCATTGCCCACGAAGGACTTGCCTCACTAGGGTAGATCTTCACGAAGTAGGCGATCCCCTTGCCCTTACAAACTCCTTGGTTCACTCCACGATCTTGTCGGAGGCTCCCAAGTGACACCTAACCAATCTAGGAGACACCACTCTCCAAAAGGTAATAGATGGTGTGTTGTTGATGAACTCCTTGCTCTTGTGCTTCAAATGATAGTCTCCCCAACACTCAACTCACTCTCATAGGATTGGATTTGGTGGAAAGATGATTTGAGTGGAAAGCAACTTGGGGAAGGCTAGAGATCAAGATTCATATGGTTGGATTGGAATATCTTGGACTCAACACATGAGTAGGTGGTTCTCTCTCAGAAAATGAATGCTGGAAGTGTAGGCACGCTCTAATGGCTTCCCTCACGAATGAGGAGAGGGTGGAGGGGTATATATAGCCTCCGCACAAAATCTAACCGTTACACACAATTCACCAAACTCGGTGGGACCGAATCAGAAAACTCGGTCGGACCGATTTAGTTCATAATGTGACCGTTAGGCATTTCCGTGGGACCGACACGTCAACTCAGTGGGACCGATATCATTAGGGTTAGGGCATAACGTAATCTCGGTTTGACCGATTACACAAACTCGGTTGGACCGACTTTGGTAATAAGCGAACCAGGGAGTTGGTCAGGCAATCTCGGTGGGACCGATTCGCTCGTCTCGGCGAGACCAAAGCATTATGAAAAGGAAACAGGGAGCTTGCATTGCAGACTCGGTGAGACCGATCGCTCATGTCGGCTAGACCGAAATGTTACGAAGGGAAACAGAGAGTTTGTAATCCCATCTCGGTAAGACCGAGATCCCTATCGGTTAGACCGAAGTGACTAGGGTTTCTGGCAGTGGCTATGTCAAATGAACTCGGTAGCGCTGGATAGATCAAATCGGTAGGGCCGAGTTTGACTTTTGGTTTGGGACATATGTGGATATGAGAAAGTGGTTGAGGGCTTTTGGAGCATATCACTAAGCATTTTGAGCAAGCAAGCCATTAAGCAACACCTCATCCCCTTTTAATAGTATTGACTTTCCTATAGACTCAGTGTGATCTTGGATCACTGAAATAGAAAATGTAGAGTCTTGAACTTTAGAGCTTGAGTCAATCTTTTGTCCTTAGCATTTTGAGGGGTCCACATTCCTAATCCATGCCATGCCAATCATTGAACTTTCCTGAAATATTTATCTTGAAATAGCATTAGTTCAATGAGCTATATGTTGTTAATCATTACCAAAACCACACAGGGATAGTTGCACTTTCACAAGGATGCGGAGCTCAGGGCCAAGGACGTGGAGCTCCATGAGCTCAAGGAGGAGAGGAGTGCCATGCTCCGACAATCGGAGTGACAAATCCTAATCTCGAAATACGCCAACCCAACAAGTACCTTTGGAGACACCTATAGAGCACCTTTATAATCACCCAGTTACGTTGTGACGTTTGGTAGCACACAAAGTGTTCCTCCGGTAAACGGGAGTTGCATAATCTCATAGTCATAGGAACATGTATAAGTCATGAAGAAAGCAATAGCAACATACTAAACGATCGGGTGCTAAGCTAACGTAATGGGTCAAGTCAATCACGTCATTCTCCTAATGAGGTGATCCCGTTAATCAAATGACAACTCATGTCTATGGCTAGGAAACATAACCATCTTTGATTAATGAACTAGTCAAATAGAGGCATACTAGTGACACTCTGTTTGTCTATGTATTCACACATGTATTATGTTTCCGGTTAATACAATTCTAGCATGAATAATAAACATTTATCATGATATAAGGAAATATATAATACTTTATTATTGCCTCTAGGGCATATTTCCTTCAGTCTCCCACTTGCACTAGAGTCAATAATCTAGTTCACATCGCCATGTGATTTAACATCAATAATTCACATCAACATGCGATTAACACCCATAGTTCACATCTCTATGTGACCAACACTCAAAGGGTTTACTAGAGTCAATAATCTAGTTGACATCGCTATGTGATTAACACCCAAAGAGTACTAAGGTGTGATCATGTTTTGATTGTGAGATAATTTTAGTCAACGGGTCTATCACATTCAGATCCGTAAGTATTTTGCAAATATCTATGTCTACAATGCTCTGCACGGAGCTACTCTAGCTAATTGCTCCCACTTTCAATATGTATCTAGACCGAGACTTAGAGTCATCTAGATTTAGTGTCAAAACTTGCATCGACGTAACCCTTTACGACGAACCTTTTGTCACTTCCATAATCGAGAAACATATCCTTATTCCACTAAGGATAATTTTGACCGCTGTCCAGTGATCTACTCCTAGATCACTATTGTACTCCCTTGCCAAAATCAGTGTAGGGTATACAATAGATCTGGTACACAGCATGGCATACTTTATAGAACCTATGGCTAAGGCATAGGGAATGACTTTCATTCTCTTTCTATCTTTTGCCGTGGTCGGGCTTTGAGTCTTTACTCAATTTCACACCTTGTAACACAGGCAAGAACTCTTTCTTTGACTGTTCTATTTTGAACTACTTCAAAATCTTGTTAAGGTATGTACTCATTGAAAAACTTATCAAGCGTCTTCATCTATCTCTATAGATCTTGATGCTCAATATGTAACTAGCTTCACCGAGGTCTTTCTTTGAAAAACTCCTTTCAAACACTCCTTTATGCTTTGCAGAATAATTCTACATTATTTCTGATCAACAATATGTCATTCACATATACATATCAGAAATGTTGTAGTGCTCCCACTCACTTTTCTTGTAAATACAGGCTTCACCGCAAGTCTGTATAACACTATATCCTTTGATCAACTTATCAAAGCATATATTCCAACTCCGAGATGCTTGCACCAGTCCATAGATGGATCGCTGGAGCTTGCATATTTTGTTAGCACTTTTAGGATTGACAAAACCTCCTGGTTGCATCATATACAACTCTTCTTTAATAAATCCATTAAGGAATGCAGTTTTGTTCATCCATTTGCCATAGTTCATAAAATGTGGCAATTGCTAACATGATTCGGACAGACTTAAGCATCGCTGCGAGTGAGAAAATCTCATCGTAGTCAACACCTTGAACTTTGTCAAAAACCTTTTTTCGACAAGTCTAGCTTTGTAGATAGTAACACTACTATCAACGTTCGTCTTCCTCTTGAAGATCCATTTAATCTCAATGGCTCGCCGATCATTAGGCAAGTCAATCAAAGTCCATACTTTGTTCTCATACATGGATCTCATCTCAGATTTCATGGCCTCAAGCCATTTCCCGGAATATGGGCTCATCATCGCTTCCTCATAGTTCGTAGGTTTGTCATGGTCTAGTAACATAACCTCCAGAACAGGATTACCGTACCACTCTGGTGCGGATCTTACTCTGGTTTACCTACGAGGTTTGGTAGTAAATTGATCTGAAGTTACATGATCATCATCATTACCTTCCTCACTAATTGGTGTAGGAGTCACAGGAACAGATTTCTGTGATGAATTACTTTCCAATAAGGGAGCAGGTACAGTTACCTCATCAAGTTCTACTTTCCTCCTACTCACTTCTTTCGAGAGAAACTCCTTCTCTAGAAAGGATCCATTTTTAGCAACGAATGTCTTGCCTTCGGATCTGTGATAGAAGGTGTACCCAACTGTCTCCTTTGGGTATCCTATGAAGACACATTTCTCCGATTTGGGTTTGAGCTTATCAGGATGAAACTTTTTCACATAAGCATCGCAACCCCAAACTTTAAGAAACGACAACTTTGGTTTCTTACCAAACCACAGTTCATAAGGCGTCGTCTCAACGGATTTTGATGGTGCCCTATTTAACGTGAATGTAGCTGTCTCTAATGCATATCCCCAAAACGATAGTGGTAAATTGGTAAGAGACATCATAGATTGCACTATATCCAATAAAGTACGGTTATGACGTTCGGACACACCATTATGCTGTGGTGTTCCAGGTGGCATGAATTTGTGAAACTATTCCACATTGTTTTAATTGAAGACCAAACTCGTAACTCAAATATTTGTCTCCGCGATCAGATCGTAGAAACTTTATTTTCTTGTTACGATGATTTTCTACTTCACTCTGAAATTATATGAACTTTTCTAATGTTTCAGACTTATGTTTCATCAAGTAGATATACCCATATCTGCTCGAATCATCTGTGAAGGTGAGAAAATAACGATATCCGCCACGAGCCTCAATATTCATTGGACCACATACATCTGTATGTACGATTTCCAACAAATCTGTTGCTCTCTCCATAGTTCCGGAGAACGGCGTTTTAGTCATCTTGCCCATGAGGCATGGTTCGCAAGCATCAAGTGATTCCAAAATCCCATCAGTATGGAGTTTCTCCATGCGCTTTACACCAATATGACCTAAACGGCAGTGCCACAAATAAGTTGCACTATCATTATTAACTTTGCATCTTTTGGCTTCAATATTATGAATATGTGTATCACTACGATCGAGATCCAACAAACCATTTTCGTTGATGTGTATGACCATAGAAGGTTTTTATTCATGTAAACAGAACAACAATTGTTCTCTAACTTAAATGAATAACCGTATTGCAATAAACATGATCAAATCATATTCATGCTCAACGCAAACACCAAATAACACTTATTTAGTTTCAACACTAATCCCGAAAGTATAGGGAGTGTGCGATGATGATCATATCAATCTTGGAACTACTTCCAACACACATCGTCACCTCTCCTTTTACTAGTCTCTGTTTATTCTGCAACTCCCGTTTCGAGTTACTACTCTTAGCAACTGAACCAGTATCAAATACCGAGGGGTCGCTATAAACACTAGTAAAGTACACATCAATAACATGTATATCCAATATACCTTTGCTCATTTTGCCATCCTTCTTATCCACCAAATAGTTGGGGCAGTTCCGCTTCCAGTGACCAGTCCCTTTGCAGTAGAAGCATTTAGTCTCAGGCTTAGGTACAGACTTGGGCTTCTTCACTTGAGTAGCAACTTGCTTGCCATTCTTTTGAAGTTCCCCTTCTATCCCTTTTCCCTTTTCTTGAAACTAGTGGTCTTGTTAACCATCAACACTTGATGCTCTTTCTTGATTTCTACCTTCGTCGATTTCAGCATCGCGAAGAGCTCGGGAATTACTTTCGTCATCCCTTACATACTATAGTTCATCACGAAGTTCTACTAACTTGGTGATGGTGACTAGAGAATTCTGTCAATCACTATTTTATCTGGAATATTAACTCCCACTTGATTCAAGCGATTATAGTACCCAGACAATCTGAGCACATGCTCACTAGTTGAGCGATTCTTCTCCATCTTTTAGCTATAGAACTTGTTGGAGACTTCATATCTCTCAACTCGGGTATTTGCTTGAAATATTAACTTCAACTCCTGGAACATCTCATATGGTCCATGACGTTCAAAACATCTTTGAAGTCCCGATTCTAAGCCGTTAAGCATGGTCCACTAAACTATCAAGTAGTCATCATATTGAGCTAGCCAAACGTTCATAACGTCTGTATCTGCTCCTGCAATAGGTCTATCACTTAGCGGTGCATCAAGGACATAATTTTTCTGTGCAGCAATGAGGATAATCCTCAGATCACGGATCCAATCCGCATCTTTGCTACTAACATCTTTCAACATAATTTTTATCTAGGAACATATCAAAAATATATACAGGGAAACAACAACGCGAGCTATTGATCTACAACATAATTTGCAAAAATACTATCAGGACTAAGTTCATGATAAATTTAAGTTCAATTAATCATATTACTTAAGAACTCCCACTTAGATAGATATCCCTCTAATCATCTAAGTGATTACGTGATCCAAATCAACTAAACCATGTCCGATCATCACGTGAGATGGAGTAGTTTCAATGGTGAACATCACTATGTTGATCATATCTACTATATGATTCACGCTCGACCTTTCGGTCTCTGTGTTCCGAGGCCATATCTGTATATATGCTAGGCTCGTCAAGTTTAATCTGAGTATTCCGCGTGTGCAACTGTTTTGCACCCGTTGTATTTGAAAGTAGAGCTTATCACACCCGATCATCACGTGGTGTCTCAGCACGAAGAACTTTCGCAACGGTGCATACTCAGGGAGAACACTTTTATCTTGAAATTTTAGTGAGAGATCATCTTATAATGCTACCGTCAATCAAAGCAAGATAAGATGCATAAAGGATTAACATCACATGCAATCAATATAAGTGATATGATATGGCCATCATCATCTTGTGCTTGTGATCTCCATCTCCGAAGCACTGTGCTCGTGATCTCCATCTCTGAAGCACTGTCATGATCACCATCGTCACCGGCGCGACACCTTGATCTCCATCGTAGTATCGTTGTCGTCTCGCCAACTTATTGCTTTTACGACTATCGCTACCGCTTAGTGATAAAGTAAAACTATTACATGGCGATTGCATCTCATACAATAAAGCGACAACCATATGGCTCCTGCCAGTTGCCGATAACTCGGTTACAAAACATGATCATCTCATACAACAAATTATATCACATCATGTCTTGACCATATCACATCACAACATGCCCTGCAAAAACAAGTTAGACGTCCTCTACTTTGCTGTTGCAAGTTTTACGTGGCTGCTACGGGCTTAGCAAGAACCGTTCTTACCTACGCATCAAAACCACAACGATAGTTTGTCAAGTTGGTGCTGTTTTAACCTTCGCAAGGACCGGGCGTAGCCACACTCGGTTCAACTAAAGTGAGAGAGACAGACACCCGCCGGTCACCTTTAAGCAACGAGTGCTCGCAACGGTGAAACCAGTCTCGCGTAAGCGTACGCGTAATTTCGGTCCGGGCCGCTTCATCTCACAATACCGCTGAACCAAAGTATAACATGCTGGTAAGCAGTATGACTTATATCGCCCACAACTCACTTGTGTTCTACTCGTGCATAGCATCAACGCATAAAACCAGGCTCTGATACCACTGTTGGGGAACGTAGTAATTTCAAAAAAATTCCTACGCACACGCAAGATCATGGTGATGCATAGCAACAAGAGGGGAGAGTGTTGTCCACGTACCCTCGTAGACTGACAGCGGAAGCGTTATCACAACGCGGTTGATGTAGTCGTACGTCTTCACGATCCGACCGATCAAGTACCGAACGTACGGCACCTCCGAGTTCTACACACGTTCAGCTCGATGACATCCCTCGAACTCCGATCCAGCAGAGTGTTGAGGGAGAGTTTCGTCAGCACGACGGCGTGGTGACGATGATGATGTTCTACCGACGCAGGGCTTCGCCTAAGCTCCGCAAAGGTATTATGGAGGTGTAATATGGTGGAGGGGGGCACCGCACACGGCTAAGAGATCTCAAGGATCAATTGTTGTGTCTCTGGGGTGTCCCCCTGCCCCCGTATATAAAGGAGCAAGGGGGAGGCAGCCGACCAAGGGGAGAGGCGCACCAAAGGGGGGAGTCCTACTCCCACCGGGAGTAGGACTCCTCCTTTCCTTGTGGGAGTAGGAGAAGGGAAGGGGGAAGGAGAAAGAAGGAAGGGGGTGCCCCCCTCCCTAGTCCAATTCGGACTAGCCCATGGGTAGGGGTGCGGCCACCCTTTGGGGTCTATCTCTCCTTTCCCGTATGGCCCATTAAGGCCCAATACGAATTCCCGTAACTCTCCGGTACTCCGAAAAATACCCGAATCAGTCGGAACCTTTCCGAAGTCCGAATATAGTCGTCCAATATATCGATCTTTACGTCTCGGCCATTTCGAGACTCCTCGTCATGTCCCCGATCTCATCCGGGACTCTGAACTCCTTCGGTACATCAAAACTCAATAAAACTGTCATCATAACGTTAAGCGTGCGGACCCTTCGGGTTCGAGAACTATGTAGACATGACCGAGACACCTCTCCGGTCAATAACCAATAGCGGGAGTTGGATGCCCATATTGGCTCCCACATATTCTACGAAGATCTTTATCGGTCAGACCGCATAACAACATACGTTGTTCCCTTTGTCATCGGTATGTTACTTGCCCGAGATTCGATCGTCGGTATCTCGATACCTAGTTCAATATCGTTACCGGCAAGTCTCTTTACTCGTTCCGTAATACATCATCCCTCAACTAACTCATTAGTCACAATGCTTGCAAGGCTTATAGTGATGTGCATTACTGAGTGGGCCCAGAGATACCTCTCCGACAATCG
This sequence comes from Triticum aestivum, assembly GCF_018294505.1. NCBI lineage: Eukaryota > Viridiplantae > Streptophyta > Magnoliopsida > Poales > Poaceae > Triticum > Triticum aestivum. The sequence continues at coordinate 465,091,331 of NC_057799.1, read as the reverse complement.
GAGTGACAAATCCTAATCTCGAAATACGCCAACCCAACAAGTACCTTTGGAGACACCTGTAGAGCACCTTTATAATCACCCAGTTACGTTGTGACGTTTGGTAGCACACAAAGTGTTCCTCCGGTAAACGGGAGTTGCATAATCTCATAGTCATAGGAACATGTATAAGTCATGAAGAAAGCAATAGCAACATACTAAACGATCGGGTGCTAAGCTAACGTAATGGGTCAAGTCAATCACGTCATTCTCCTAATGAGGTGATCCCGTTAATCAAATGACAACTCATGTCTATGGCTAGGAAACATAACCATCTTTGATTAACGAGCTAGTCAAATAGAGGCATACTAGTGACACTCTGTTTGTCTATGTATTCACACATGTATTATGTTTCCGGTTAATACAATTCTAGCATGAATAATAAACATTTATCATGATATAAGGAAATATATAATACTTTATTATTGCCTCTAGGGCATATTTCCTTCAGGGGGAGGGGCTGCGCCCCCTCCTTCCTTCTCTTCTCTTTTCCCTTTCCTTGACTCTTACTCCTATTACTTGGAAGGGGGGATCCTACTCCCGGTGGGAGTAGGACTCCTCTAGGGCGCGCCATAGGAGGGCCGACCCTCCCCCTCCTCCACTCCTTTATATACGGGGGCAGGGGGCACCTCTAGACACACAAGTTGATCTGTTGATCTCTCCCAGCCGTGTGCGGTGCCCCCCTCCACCATATTCCACCTCGGTCATATCGTAGTGGTGCTTAGGCAAAGCCCTGCGTCGGTAGCAACATCATCACCGTCATCACGCCGTCGTGCTGACAGAACTCTCCCATGAAGCTCTGCAAGATCGGAGTTCGCGGGACGTCATCGAGCTGAACGTGTGCTGAACTCGGAGGTGTCGTACATTCGGTACTTGGATCGGTCAGATCATGAAGACGCATGACTAAATCAACCGCGTTGTGCTAACGCTTCTGCTTTCGGTCTACGAGGGTACGTGGACACACTCTCCCCTCTCGTTGCTATGCATCACCATGATCCTGTGTGTGCGTAGGAAAGTTTTTGAAATTACTACATTCCCCAACAGTTACAGGTTAGAGGTATTACAATATTTTCATTAGAGAATTGGGAAAATAAGCTAGAGGAACATAAGTCGATAATTGGAATGTGGTTTCTCTAGAGCTTATTTCCATCATAATTTCTCCAGGTTGTTTCGAAGAAGCCGTCAAAGTTGCTTGTGCACAATCTGGAGCTCAAGGGAATATATTGTTACCTATGAACGCGTTCGGTACGCTGCATACAGCCCAACCAGACCCGGGCGATGAAAACAAACTTGTTGGTTGCGTCTGCGGAGGCCTGGCTCACACACGAAACTTAAAGCACCCCAGAGCCTGGCTCACTGGAAATGCTCGATCAGCCGTTTCCAGCGATCTAGACCGAGTCGGGCACAAAAATAGAACACAACGTAGGGCGTGGTGCAAGGGGGGATCGAGGCAGAGATGGCGGGAGAAAGAAATCGGTGGAGGCGGTATGGCGCGAAATATAGCCTCACCCCCCATTTACTCGCTCACCCCTAGCTAGCTCTAGGACAAGCCCTTCCTCTATTGTTGGCACCGGCGGCTGCAGTTACTCAGATCTGCGGAAGCGACGGCGGCAACAACTCTCTCCGGCAGCACCAGATTCTTCTCCCCTTCATCTTCAACTCTGTATGGCCATCTTCGTTTCAGCCATGCCCCTGTCCCACCGCGAAGCTGGTAAGCAACATACAACCCCCCCCTTCCCTTCTCTGTTAGGTTGTTTGTTAGGACGGTGTAGGATCGATTGCGCCAGTGGTGACCGCACCATGGATGTCACCTAGGTTGTGGACGAACAGATGAAGCTTGCAATTCAAACAGCATCGCTGATAGCTGTGGTTCATGCCTGGATCATGTTGCTCCATAAAAGAGTTGTTCATCGGAACAAATGTGTCATACAGTATGGTCCAATGTCAATCCAGGACCATGCGAGGATAGTAAATATGGACTACATCTACAACTGCAATGACACCGAGGCTCTGTGGATGCTTCGAATGAAAAGAGCACCTTTCGTCAGGCTTGTGCAGATGTTCAAGAGCAGGGGGCTACTAGAAGATAGCATCCACGCCGTTGTGGAAGAGCAAGTTGTCATGTTCCTCCATGTTGTAGGTCATAACCAGAGGTTATTTAGGGTGATCCACAAGACGTTCAAGAGATCAATGGAGACCATTATCAGATATTTCATGCAAGTGTTGTATGCTGTTGGGGAGCTCAGAGAAGAGATGATCGGGTCACCAACCGGACAAACTCCTAGCAAGATTCGCACTAGCCCAGGATTGTATTCTTATTTCAAGGTGAGCACCACTCCTAATTCATGCCTTGACATGCTTGTATTGTTCTGTTATAGCCATAACATTATCTCTTCATGCCATTTCAGAATTTGCATTGGGGCAATAGATGGTACTCATGTCACTGCTCGAGTGTCGAGGTCACAATCTGTAGCATACAGGGGGAGAAAGCAATACACAAGCCAGAATGTTCTTGTTGCTATTGACTTCGATCTGAAGTTCACATATGTGCTAGCTGGCTGGGAAGGATGAGCACATGATCCTAACATTCTAAGTGACAGCATGAGTAGACCTGATGGCATCAATATCCCCGATGGCAAGTTCTACCTAGGAGATGCTGACTATGCATGTCAGCTGGGTGTTTTTCCACCCTCAGGAAAACCAGATATTATCCGAACGAGTTCTCTTGCAGGAACTATCTTAGGACTTCACATGAACTGTTTAATCTCAGACACTCCACCCTTAAGAGTTATGTTTGAGAGGGCATTTGGAACTCTAAAGAATATGTTTAAGATCCTGGATCAGAAGCCATTCCACCCTTAGCCTACCCACGTTAAGTTTGTTTTTGCATGTTGCATCCTTCATAACTGGATCCTACAATGGGGTTGTGATGAACTTGTGCCGGAGGAGAAAGATGAGACATATGATGATGTTGTCAGCTCCAGCCATGGTGTGGAGGCGTTTGACAATGAAGCCTGAAAGAACAAAATAATAAAGTGGGCTCAGGCAATGTGGGATAACAGAGGTCAGACAGGGATCTGAAAAAGAAGAAGAGACAACATCATAAGAGAAGAAGAACCACCAGTAGAGCAGCAGAAGAAGAAGATGATGATGGTGCTGATGATGATGAAGAAGAAGAGGATGGACTATCATTTAGTTAGCATCGATGAACTTTCTCCTATGTAGCCATATGGCTCTTAATTTGTACCAATATTTTTTTGTAGCTAGGATAAACTGTCATTTGTTTTCTAGCTAGGACTGAAGACGATGTTCAACCCGTTTGTGTTTTAAGATCATCACTAGTGAGGAGTGGTGATCACGCCTTATGCCATTTGCAACCAAATAAAGTGTAGTTTGTCTAACAATAGCGACGCAGACAACCACACACCGCGGTAAAAATTACTTCAGCCTCAATGTAGTCAACCAAACTACATGCATATGTTTGATTTTTGCATACATTAGCTCAAACAGGCAAAATTCCTAAAAACAAAGATGTCAACCAAACGCGTCATATGTGGATTTTGTCCTTCTTGCATCTATGGTCTGTCTAATTAAATCTAGCTGAATGAGTACATGAAAAAATGAGTTCTGTACATAATTTAGTTGTGTGTATTCCCTCCAGCCCGGCTGAGTAGAAACACGGATGTTTGGTTGCAACCCTGGCTGAGAGGGATGCATGCAACCAAACCATGCCCATGAAGAACTAGCTCACGTTGGTGACGTTTGCTTCCCGGGAAATCACATAAGTTGTAGGGGCAAGGCAGAAAAGCGAAAATCCCCGGACCTGGATTCCAAGAGAAGTGCGATCCCCCTATTCCGCGGCGTTGAGATTCTCTTCATGTCGCGGCGTTGGGATTCTCGAGCTTGCCGTTGCCGGCCGGTGCAACGCTGTCTCGAGCTGATGAGCTCCGCCCGGCCAAACTCTGGCAGCCTCTTCGATAATTTCCAACCACGAAAGATACGTAGCGGCCTCGCGCTCCGACCGGGACGTGTGCCTCTCTGACAAACACACGCAGCCTGTGGCGCAAGCTGATTCACCGTCGGCACCAAGAAAAATACATTCAACTTTGTCGACCTAGTACTATACTGTTCCTAATTAATTTCCTCAACGTCGCTGTGGCTGTGTATGGTATTGCTACGGTTCCTGTTTCCCTCCCGCTGCCGTCCCAGCCGGAGCTAGTCTAGCAAGAGCAGTGTCGCATAAAAGGTATAGCTAGCTCAGTCATCTTGGTACCCCTGCATCATGGCTGGGAGCATCTCCTCCGCGCTGTTGCTCCTGCTTAACATGGCGGGTGCGCTGCTCGCTCCCTCTGCCAGCGCTCCCCAGAGCCTGCCGGCCTCCGCCGATGACGACGGGGACGTCGACTTCTTCTTCTTCCCCTTCCTGGTGCGCTACAAGAGCGGCCGCGTCGAGCGCTTCGTGGGCACGGACACCGTGCCGGCCTCCCTGGAACCCGCCACCGGCGTGGCCTCCAAGGACGCGGTCATCGACGCCGCCGCGGGACTGGCCGTCCGCCTCTACCTGCCGAGCCTCGGCAACAGCACGAGGACGAGGAGCGGGCGCGGCGACAGGCTGCCGCTGGTGGTGTTCTACCACGGCGGCGGGTTCGTCACGGAGTCTGCCTTCTCGCCGACGTACCAGCGGTACCTCAACGCGCTCGCGTCCAAGGCCGGGGCGCTCGTCGTGTCCGTGGACTACCACCTCTCGCCGGAGCACCCCCTCCCGGCGGCCTACGACGACGCGTGGGCGGCGCTGAGATGGGTGCTCGGGAGCGCGCGGTCCGGGGCGGAGCCCTGGCTGTCGCGCCGCGCCGACCTGACGCGGCTGCTCCTGGTGGGCGACAGCGCCGGGGGCAACATCGCGCACAACATGGCGATGCGCGCCGGCAGGGAGGGCCTGGACGGCGGCGCGGCCATCAAGGGCATAGCGCTGCTAGACCCGTACTTCTGGGGGAAGCGCCCGGTGCCGTCGGAGACGCGGGACCCGGAGGAGCGGCGGTTGAACGACCGTATATGGAGCTTCGTCTGCGCGGGGAGGTACGGCGCCGACGACCCGGTGGTCAACCCGGTGGCCATGGCGAGAGAGGAGTGGCGGCGGCTGGGGTGCGCGCGCGTGCTGGTGACCGTGGCGGGGCTGGACGTGCTGAGCGCGAGGGGCCGCGCGTATGTGGAGGAGCTCAGGGCGAGTGGGTGGGGCGGCGAGGTGCGGCTGTACGAGACGCCCGGCGAGAACCACGTCTACTTTCTCTTGCAGCCGGACGGCGAGAAGGCGGCGAAGGAGATGGACGCGGTGGTGGCCTTCATCAACGGCGACCGGTCACCCGGGGGCTCGAAGCCAGAGGGTTCGGCCAAATACACAAATTTCTTAGGAACTCTCGCAGAAGGACAGGAGAAGAACAACGATAAATGGAAATCCAGTTGCGAGTGAAAATAACAAATTTAGCCAGCATTCACGGTTAAATTCTCATTGTGTTAATTCACGTTTGGATGTATCGTTCTCGTTTCCATTGCAGGAGTATTGAGTTTTTTTTATGAAAGGCACTCCGCGTTGCTTTCACTGAATACTGGAGCGGTCGTATTATTACCCCTAAGGGCGCGCTTGGAATGGTTGTAAGTAAATACGGGGATGTCCAGAAGAAGAAAAGAAAGGCCATCGCCTCCTGCCGTCAGGGCGACTTCCTCCTCCGCCGTCCTCCGGCGGCTCCCCTCTGCTGACGACCTCGATCGTCGGTGGTGAGGGGGGTCGCTGGATCCACGCGTGCGGATTGTTTTAGGCCTTAGTTTATTAGAGTTTTGGGTTGTTCATCGTCATGGCTTCGGCGATTGATGGCGGCGGCGACTAATAAATCTTCAGATCCTTCCCCAACGAGACGATCCGCTTTTAGGGTGGATTTGGAAACCGGACTGTTCAAGCAAGGATGGTGCGGCGGCGGTGGCATCCTCGTGGTGGACCTGTGTCCTCGGGCTTCGCTGTGCGACGGCGTTTGCTCCAGCGCCGGCGTGGAGCTTGGGAGGTAGTCCAGGAGCGGATGCAGATTGTGGTCTGCATCGACGACATCTGCAAGATGGTGGATCTGGGTTCGTGGTTCGTGGCATGCAGGTATGGTTTCCTCCTCCAACGTCTTAGTTGGGCGGGGGTGCCAGATCTGGAGTTCGATGGCGTGTCCGGAGTGTTGCCCCGGCCTGATTCGTTCAACGGCAATGGTTTCGCCTTTATCGGCGAGCCACCTTGGAGGTCCGCAAAGCTGCATATCAGCGATGGAGCCGCGTCGAGCTCGGGTGTGGAGGTGATCCGTCATTTTCTCCTTTGGTGTCTGCTATGATGGTGCCAGAGGCAGGTGAAGGACGTTGGTGTCAAGCTCAGAGGATTCTGCAGTCTTGTTTGTAATTTTACTTCTTGCTGATGTTCCTGTGTGCAAAAACTAGCGTTCGGCTGTCTTTTCAGTTTTGTCAGGTCGGCATGTACGTGACTTGTACTATGGTCGTTATGATATAAATAAGACACGTATTATCATGAAAAAAATACGGGGATGTTTTCTTTACACTTGTATCTTACTGGCGGCGTAGCAAATTTCGGCTGGAAACGAAACGACGAGCCGAGGCCTGTATTTATTTTACAGGTGTATTAGAGGAAACACGACAATTCAATCACGGCCTAAGTGGTTCCTTGGTCGCATGAAGAACAAACGAAGAAGAACGAACGACCAAGGGTGTGGCTAGATCACAGTAAAATGACATAACATGTAAAAAAGAAGAAAGAAGAAGGAAATTTTGCATACATCTCAATGTAAGATATTGTGAATATATCAACTGGGACATAACAAAGTCTCAGTCGAACGACAAATTGAGCGTCAACATCTTTCCAGGTTATCAACGCAGTCAAGAGTTATATAAATTTGCCAGGCAAGGGCATAACAACAGATAGACTGCGATGGTACATATTACTCATAAAACAACATTAATAAGCATAGAAGGACCGGAGAAGAAGAACGAAAAAAGTAAACCCAGTTGCAAGTAAAAATTAACAAATTTAGCGAACATTCACGGTATTGTGTTAATTCACGTTTGTATCTATCGTTCCCGTTTCCATTGTAGGAGTATGAGTTTTTTTTTATGGAAGGCACTCCGCTTTGCTTTCACTGAACACTGGAGCGGTCGTATTATTATCATCCCTAAATGGCCTCTTTTTCAAACTTAAGCACGCCAGTGGCTCCGGGGTCGCAAGAAGAACAAACGACAAATTGAGCGGCAAAATCTTTCCAGGTTGTCAACGCAGCCAGAGTTATATAGATTTGCCAGCCAAGGGCATAACAACAGATAGACTGCGATGGTACATATTACTACTCATAAAACAACATTAAGCATAGAAATTTGTAAAACGGAGGCCCAGCCAAGGAGAGTCTCTCCTCTCGAATTACTTCCGTTGGGCAGGCTGCAGAAATGCAATAATGCACTGCGTCTAGTTCTCAATTTCTAAATAGAAAATAACATAATTTAGATTCGGATTTTATACAATGGCCACTTGTGGATGGCATCCCGAACCAGGGCAAGAACAGATGACTCGGAACGGGCATCACTGCTTGAAGCGCTGCAGCGACAAAGATTTATTCAGTCAACTGTAGCATTTTAAACAAGAGCTACAACAATGAACCACGTAAAAGGTTTGCTTTAACTCACATCATTGGGTCCACGAGCATCCTTGAATTGCTCCGATATCTCCTCCCTCGCTTGTTTAGCTGAAGATAGAGAAGCAAAATTTGTCAGCTTTTTAGCACAAATAAGGCATTAAAATTGAAACCATAGTTTCAACTAATGTGATCAACAATGAAACACAAACGCGCATAAAAAATATCCTCATACTGTATAGCATCTTCATAACAGGAAAATAAACTACAATCAATACATATCTGCAATTGGTGTAATATGAAGATATATGACAAATTTCTACCACAAACAAAATGATTTTACATATAAATCACTACAAAAATCAGTGATGCTAACGTTCAGACAAGATATTCTCAAACCAATATTCAGCGAAGTTGGTGAAACATTAATGAGCGACACTCAAGCATTAAGAAATCAGTATAGTGACATTACCTTTAGAAGAGAGATCCTCCAAAGTCCTGTTGGTCCTCACAGCAAACCTCTGGAAGGCACGGCTGCACAGTAAAAATAAACATCTTGCTCAGAACAAACAGCACCAAGGTAACTAAACAGAAACTAACGGATACCAAGGGAAACTCATGGTGCCTAAACAAAGCGGTTAATAATACTCCTCGGTGGCTACTCGACATCAGAGTAAAATATAACAAGATGACACAAGAAAAACTCAACAAGCTCCGCCTCATCCAAAGCATAGGAAACAAACTCAGATACCAGCTCAAGGACATAAATCAATCAGAATTTTAAGAGAAATAACAAAAATTCATTTACAGAGTCAGAATCCGAAGTAAGTCAAGCAGCACAGATCCACCCGAAGCGGACCCTAAGACTGGGGCGACATATGAAATCATCATCCTCTTGGATACTCAATGCTGACACTAAGGCATGTTTAGTAGAATGGTTATAACCATCAGAAGTTTAAGGCAGTTCAGCGAAATGAATTATTGGCTAAGTGCCACAACTCGCATGGATTTGTTCACATACATAGATATCAGCAACATGCAAGTCTAAACAAAGCAGATTAAAAAACATCTTACTCAGAAAGAACAGCGACAAGGCAGGTAAAACAGACAGAAACAGAAATCAAGAACAACGGAAACTATGGTATCTCAAAGTAACATTTAAAGCAGACAAAAATATTTCAGAAGGCTGCAAGAGTGTGGTTCCTGAACAACAGAGTAACATTTAACAAGACAGCACAAGAAAAACTCAACAAGCTCCGCCTCATCCAAAGCACAGGGCACAAACTCATACCCGCTCATGAGGAGCTAAGGCAATCATAATTTTAAAATCAAATATCAAACCAATTCATTTACAGAGCCAGATTCAGAAGTATGTCAATCAGCACAGATCCACCAAAGCGGACACTAAGACTGGGACGACAAATATGAAATCATCACCCTCTTGGAAATTCATTGCTGACATCAAATCATCATTATAGGCATCAGAAATTGAAGGCAACTCAGCCAAATTAATCCTCGGCAAGGTGGCACAGCTCACATGGATTTGCTCACATAGCATGCTCTCTCCAGTTTCCTTGATCAAATTAAAATAATTTAACTGGCTAGGTTAAGGTTTCTCAAATGCAATTTTAATCAAAATTAAACAGGCAGACAAAGGTCGTCAGATAGGAGTGAATGACCATTTTATTCAAGTAATCACAGTTTGGTCATCTGAACTACGCATTTGTAATCATCACCCGAGCTTGCAGACCAATAAAAGAAACTACAAAAACAAACAGAGTTCAACCTCATTGATAATTATGCTTTCCACATGAAGAGAGTTGAGACATATGCTTGTCTATTAGTTTAGTTGAATCATCGGCCAAACAAACAAAAAAAGGGCAAACCAACAAGATAATGTGATAGGAGGACTGAGAATTTGGGTAGTCGGCAAGGCAAACAAATGCCAGTTATGGCTAACAAGACCAAATATCAATCTTCACCGTCCTCCATGGCAATTCTGACAATTTTCTTGAACAGCGGTAAAACAAAATGTTTCCATTCTCCAGAAAAGAGATGCAGTCAAGGTCATCAGATAGGAGGGAAATACTATTTTTGTTCAAATAAGGGGGCAACAAAACCATAAATATACATCAGACAAAAATTAAGACATAATATACCAAAAACCTAGTGCAAATGCTCCATGCACACTCAGTCCCTTAGATGTTCTTTGAATCGTGCGATCATTCCTGCAAGAATCATTACTGGTCTGCTAGAACTCATCGTTTCATGAAAAATCAAATTGATTACCAGCTAATAATCGTCAAACAAGAGAAAGGACACAAACACATATAGTAACTGTTGGGCAAACAGGGAATGAAGCACAACACACAAATGTAATGCGAATGTTGAATAACAACTCAGTCCCTTAGATGTTCTTTGAACTGTGCAATCATTTCCGCAAGAATCATTATAGGTCTGTAAGAACTCGTCACTGTTGCCACGAATACATCATTTCAATCAAACCATGAAACAAAACGAGCCTATCAAAGCAAATAGCTCTGGCAACAGAATTCAGATGACACCTCAACTCGACACCTTTGGTTTACTTCAAATTAGGGGAACCTATCAACCAGAATCATTACAGGTCTATGATGGCCATTCCATATGAAGCACACAAATTTCTAAAAAAACAAAATTGAACATGCAAGAAACTTGTTTACAGAGTGTACATATGTTTGCCTCTTGGGAAACCTATGTGCCGACTCGGTCCCTTAGATGTTCTTTGAATCAAGCGATCATGCTCGCAAGAATCATTACAGGTCTGCAAAGGTTCATCACCTTCGCGGAGGACTCGTTGGATTTGGGGGATTTTAGACCAAAGTACAAAAAAATGACCTTTTTTCCTAATAATGATTTAAACTCAAATCCCAAAAATACAAACAGACCGCACGCATGCTAGAACAAATCATTAACAGCAGCATGTGTGTAAGAGCTGTGCCGCACCCTGCGTCATGGGGAAACCCTGCGAGGGCACATGAAATGGCAAGCCCGCGATACAACGAGATGATGTGGCTTCAAGGGAACGAATCGACCGGAGAGCCGATCCTCCCAAGGACCAGATGACGAAGCGCTACCAATCCGCATGGCATCAATCAAACCAAATCGACGACGAAACCTTCGCGAGACGACGACGCGTAGATCTAACCTAAGTTCTGAAGGGAGGGAGGGAGGGGATGGGGAGGCAAGCATACTTGTTGGCGAGGCCCTCGACGAGGAACTCGTTGACGACGTAGCTCAGCGCCCTGCTGAAGATGCCGCCGCCGGCCATGGCGAAATGGTGGAGCGCGGAAACTTCGGGAAGGGGGCGGAGGCAGGCGACCGGTCAATTGGAACGGCGTTGTGAGGCGAACACTCGTAAAGAATAGCAGTTGGTTGAACTAGACCTGGGGAGCTCCTTTTTTTTTTTTGAGACCTGGGGAACTCCTAGTCGGCGCTGTAGGCGCCCGTTGGACAAGTGGCGCCTACAGCGACCAGCAGTAGGCCGCGGCCCAGTTACAACATTGCTAACAATCTGCTCTAAAATACAGCAGAAAAAAAAAGATTATTCCTGTAGACATTCGTGAATACCGGGATTTGAACTCCAAGCGCAAGGGTCAAGAGCAGTCGCTCATAACCACCAGGTCACGCTCATTCCGTTGACCACAAGTAGGAAAAACCTCTATTTGACCCTTCCTCTTGTTAACATATATTATATATATCCAGTAAAGTATTTTAAAAAGAAAGTATAAATTCGAAACAGAATTCTAAAATATACTGAAAACAGGTACAAAGTTGAAAAAAATAGGTTCATAGAAATTCAAAAGAGTTCGTGGAAATGAAAAGAGTTCAACGATTTTAAAAAAAGTTCACGAATTTGAAAAAAAATCGTCGTCTTGAGAAAAAGTTCACAAGTTTGAAAAAAAGTTCACAGATTTTAAAAGCAAAATCACAAATTTGGAAAAGATTTCATTGATTTTGAAAAAAGTTCATTGGTTTTGAAAATAAGTTCATCAATTTTGAGAAAAAGTTCACCAATTTGAAAAAAGTTCATCCAAATTTTAAAAAAGTTCATCTGAATTGAAAAAAAAATGATTTTAAAAAAGTTCATCGAATTTGAAACAAAGTTCATTGATATTGAAAAAAGTTCACAAATTTGAAATAAAAGTTCACCGATTTGAGAAAAAATCATCGAATATGAAAGAAAAATCGTCGTATTTAAAAAAAGTTCATCAATTTTGAAAAAAGGTTCATCAAACCAGGAAGAAGAGGAAAATATAAAAGAAAAAAAGGAGAGAAAAAAAGCAAAAGCAGGAAAAAGAAAAAGGAAAAAAGAAAACAGGAAAAAGGAAAACGAAGAAAACAGGAAACGAAATATAAGATAAGAAGAGAAGACGATGGAAGATGTCAGATCTAATAGCGGTGGCTTAGTGGCAAGATCTGAGGGCTTGCGATGAACTGGTTGCTAGTTCGATTCCCCCTTTCAGTAGCAATCTTTTTGACATTTCGAAAGACATAGAATGGGCCGGCCCAGCTTGAACTGCTGCAGGCGCCCGTTTGCAAATTGCACTGTAACGGGCGCCTGCAGCGCTAAATAGGAATTGCCCTAGACCTGGCCATATATACATCGATGCCCGCGGGTACCTGGCCCAATTTTTTTTTGAGGTAATGGGTACCTGGCCCATTTGGCAGGTGGTTGAACTAGACCTGGCCATCTGGGTTGTGCTACGCGGGCCATCGCGGGAGCATCTAACTGAAGATTGCTCCTTCCGGAGCCCTTCAAGGGTCACTTGGGGTGGGCTGGGAGTGCGTCACTTGACACGCTCTCAGCGACCGTCACATGTCGTGTTCTGGGCGCTTTCTTTAGTTTTTTTTGCACATGTTTTTGGCTTTTTATATTGGTTTCTTTTATTTTTTTTAGTTTTTTGGTTTTTCACCGGTCTTTTTTAACTTTTGAAAAAGAATGCAAAAAAATGTGTTTTCTTTTTTTCTTTCGTAAAAGGCACGGATTTGCTTTCACGAAAGGCACGGCCATGCCTCTTGGAAACAGAAAAAACACTTTTTTTGCCTTCCGCGAGAAGCACGCCCGTGCCTCTCGAAAACGAAAAAAATGAGTTTTCTTTTTTCCTGCCACGAGAGGCACGGTCGTGCCTCTCGGAAACAGAAAGAATGTGTTTTTTCCTTCCGTGAAAGACACGGATTTGCTTTCACGAAAGTCACGGTCATGCCTCTTGGAAATTGAAAAAAACGTGTTTTTTCCTTTCAAGAGAGGCACCAATTTACTTCTCGTGGATGCATGGATTTGCTTCCGTGAGAGGCACGTCGTGCCTCTTTAGGAAAGGGGAAAAAAGGACTCTCCGTTCAGTATTTTCGTCCGTTTTTTGTGAAAAAAGTTCTTCAAAACTGTCAATATGGGATCTCGTTTTGAAGCTCGACATGAGGAATCCAACGTGAAAATAATTCGAGATTTGGACGAACGGTTTAAGAGATAAAACGTTTTGAATAAACGGATTTACGAAAAAAAGAAAAACTCCCAGATTGCGACTCGCAACCTGGGGAGGTGGGAGTGACCTTTGCAAAGAGTGCTACTTAGGGAGCGTTTGGTTATCCGGCAAGTGCTGGCTTAGCCTGGCCTAGCAAGGAAGCGAGGGATTTGGTTCCCGAGCGAGCCTGCCTCGTATCCTGCGGTTTCCAGCTTTTTCTCCGGTTGACCGAGCTAGCCAAATCGGCTTGCCTCTGTCGGCAAGGATTGCCTTGCCTAGCGAGGTAAGCTGGCTAGAGATCCAAACGCTCCCTTAATTAGTGATTTCGACATATCACACGAATTGACTTCTAATAGCGAGGTTTCGTTGGGAGCTCCTATACAGCGACCTGCATGTTGGGAAACTAGGGGCGCGCCCCCTCGCTTTCACGTGCGTCTTTGGGCTGGCCTAGGTATGGGGCGGGGTTCCCTTTTTTTCTTCATTCTTTTTTTCTTTTTGTGTTTTTTTTCTTCTTTAAAATGTTTGGGATTTGAAAAATAATCAAAAATGTTCATAAATGCAAGTAATATTCACGAATTCAAAAACATGTTAAAATTTTTGGAAAAATGAAAAATTTACGAATTTTGATGAGAATTTTTGTATTTGTATGAAAAAAATTGAATTCCAGATGAATAGTTTTTCACTTTTGATGAATTTTTTTATTTGATGAAAAACCTTTAAATTTAGTGATTTTTTTTGAGTTGGATGAACAAATTATGAATTTGAGATTTTTTTGAATTCAGTGAACATTTTTTTAATATGATGGCATTTTAAAAAATACATGGACATTTGTAAGGTTTCGATGCATAAAATTTGAATTTCAAAAAATGTTCCCTGATTTGAAAACATGTTTGAATTAAAAAAATCACCAATTGAAAAAATGTTCCCAAAATTTAGAAAATAATAAAAACGAAAATTAAAATAGAATCGAAAAGCCAAAAAATAAAAGGAGAAAAAAACGAAAGAAAGAAAAATAAGAAAAAAACGAGTTTGGGAATGTTCTAGAACCTTTCCAAAACCGGTAACGGCTAGCTGGGCCGGCCCAAACAAACGCAGTGTGAAGCTAGGGTGTGCACGCGGTCGCTCAGCAGCGACCCGTGCGCCAATTAGGATCTGTCGGTTTCTTGGCTGTGTCCTCTAGGTTTGTGTCGGTCTGGTTTTCTATGTTTTTTTTCAAGAGAACGAATCCGTTGGGAACAGATGCTATCTCTCTTGCGTTGGTTTTTCCCTTGAAGAGGAAAGGGTGATGCAGCAAAGTAGAGTAAGTATTTCCCTCAGTTTTGAGAACCAAGGTATTAATCCAGTAGGAGACAACGCAAAAGCCATCGAATACTTGCACAAACAAACACCAACTTGCAACCAACGCGACAAAGGGGTTGTCAATCCCTTCTTGGTTATTCGCAAAGTGAGATCTGATAGAGATGATAAACGGTAAAGTAATATTTTTGGTATTTTTGGTTCATGCAACGGAAAGTAAAGATTGCAAAGTAAAGAAAATAGGAAACTGAAAGTGTAGATCGGAAACTTATATGATGGAAAATAGACCCGGGGGCCATAGGTTTCACTAGAGGCTTCTCTCAAGATATAATTTATTACGGTGGGTGAACAAATTACTACCGAGCAATTGATAGAAAAGCGCAAAGTTATGACGATATCTAAGGCAATGATCATGAATATAGGCATCACGTCCGTGTCAAGTAGACCGAAATGATTCTTCATGTACTAATATTACTCCACACATCGACCGCTATCCAGCATGCATCTAAAGTATTAAGTTCATAAAGAACGGAATAACGCTTTAAGCAAGATGACATGATGTAGAGGAATTAACTCAAGCAATATGATGAAAACCCTATCTTTTTATCCTCGATGGCAACAATACAATACGTGCCTTGCTGCCCCTGCTGTCACTGGGAAAGGACACCGCAAGATTGAACCCAAAGCTAAGCACTTCTCCCATTGCAAGAAAAACCAATCTAGTTGGCCAAACCAAATCGATAGTTCGAAGAGGCTTGCAAAGATATAAAATCATGCATATAAGAATTCATAGGAGATTCAAATAATATTCATAGATAAGCTGATCACAAATCCACAATTCATCGGATCTCGGCAAACACACCGCAAAAGAGTATTACATTGAATAGATCTCCAAGAACATCGAGGAGAACTTTGTATTGTGAATCAAAGAGAGAGAAGAAGCCATCTAGCTACTAGCTATGGACCCATAGGTCTGAACTAAACTAGTCACTCTTCATCAGAGAGGCGATGGTGTTGATATAGAAGCCCTCCGTGATCGAATCCCCTTCCGGCAAGTCACCGGAAAAGGCTCCAAGATGGGATCTCACGGGTACAGAAGGTTGCGGCGGTGGAAAAGTGGTTTCGTGGCTCTCCTCGATGTTTTTAGGGTATAAGAGTATATATAGGAGGAAGATCTAGGTCAGGGGGTCTACGAGGGGCCCACAAGGTCGGGGGGCGCACCCTACCCCCCTGGGCGCGCCCTCCACCCTTGTGGCTGCCTCGAGGCTCCTCTGACTTGCACTCCAACTCTCCTGGGTGTCTTCTGGTCCAAGAAAAATCATCGTGAAAGTTTTATTCCGTTTGGTATTCCTTTTCTGCGAAACTCTAAAACAAGGAAAAAGAAAAACTGGCACTGGGCTCTAGGTTAATAGGTTAGTCCCAAAAATCATATAAAATAGCATATTAATGCATATAAAACATACAAAACAGATAATATAATAGCATGGAACAATCAAAAATTATAGATACGTTGAAGACGTATCAAGCGTCCCCAAGCTTAATTCCTGCTCGTCCTCGAGTAGGTAAATGATAAAAACGGAATTTTTGATGTGGAATGCTACCTAACATATTTATCCATGTAGTTCTCTTTATTGTGGCATGAATGTTCAAATCAGTAAGATTCAAAACAAAAGTTTAATGTTGACATAAAAACAATAATAATTCAAGCATACTAACAAAATAATTATGTCTTCTTAAAATAACATGGCCAAAGAAAGCTTATCCCTACAAAATCATATAGTTTGGCTATGCTCCATCTTCATCGCACAAAATATTTAAATCATGCACAACCCTGATGACAAGCCAAGCAATTGTTTCATACTTTTGACATTCTCAAACCTTTTCAACTTTCACGCAATACATGAGCGTGAGCCATGGACATAGCACTATAGGTGGGATAGACAGTGGTTGTGGAGAAGACAAAAAGAAGGAGATAGTCTCACATCAACTTGGCGTATCAACGGGCTATGGAGATGCCCATTAATAGATATCAATGTGAGTGAGTAGGGATTGCCATGCAACGGATGCACTAGAGCTATAAGTTTATGAAAGCTAAAAAAAACTAAGTGGGTGTGCATTCAACTTGCATGCTCATGAAGACCTAGGGCATTTGAGGAAGCCCATCATTGGAATATACAAGCCAAGTTCTATAATGAAAAATTCCCACTAGTATATGAAAGTGACAACATAAGAGACTCTCTATCATGAAGGTCATGGTGCTACTTTGAAGCACAAGTGTGGCAAAAAGGATAGTAACATTGTCCCTTCTCTCTTTTTCTCTTATTTTTTATATATTTTTTGGGCCTTCTTTTTTGTTTGGCCTTTCTCTCCTTTTTTTATTTCCTCACATGGGAAAATGCTCTAATAATGAAAATCATCACACTTCTATTTACTTACAACTCAAGAATTACAACTCGATACTAGAACAAAAATATGACTCTATGTGAATGCCTCCGGCGGTGTACCGGGATGTGCAACGAATCAAGAGTAACATGTATAAAAATATGATGAACGGTGGCTTTGCCACAAATACGATGTCAACTACATGATCATGCAAAGCAATATGACAATGATGATGCGTGTCATAATAAACGGAACGGTGGAAAGTTGCATGGCAATATATCTCGGAATGGCTATGGAAATGCTATAATAGGAACGTATGGTGGCTGTTTTGAGAAAGGATATGTGGTGGGTTTATGGTACCGGCGAAAGTTGCGCGGTACTAGAGAGGCTAGCAATGGCCGAAAGGTGAGAGTGCGTATAATCCATGGACTCAACATTAGTTATAAAGAACTCACACACTTATTGCAAAAATCTATTAGTCATCGAAACAAAGTACTACGCACATGCTCCTAGGGGGATAGATTGGTAGGAAAATACCATCGCTCGTCCCCGACCGCTACTCATAAGGAAGACAATCAAAAAAACATCTCATGCTCCAACTTCGTTACATAACGGTTTACCATACGTGCATGCTACGGGACTCAGAAACTTTAACACAAGTATTTCTCAAATTCACAACTAACTATAATATCACCATCCTCATGTCTCAAAACAATCATTAGGAATCAAACTTCTCATAGTATTCAATGCACTTTATATGAAAGTTTTTATTATATCCCTCTTGGATGCCTATCATATTAGGACTAATTTTATAACCAAAGCAAATTACCATGCTGTTCTAAAGACTCTCAAAATAATATAAGTGAAGTGCGAGAGTTCATCAATTTCTATAAAATAAAATCACCGCCGTGCTCTAAAAAGATATAAGTGAAGCACTAGAGCAAATTTTGCCTATCTCAAAATATATATAAGTGAAACACATAGAGCATTCTAATAAATCATGATTCATGCGTGTCTCTCTTAAAAGGTGTGTACAGCAAGAATGATTGTGGCAAACTAAAAATCAAAGAATCAAATCATACAAGATGCTCCAAGCAAAACACATATCACGTGGTGAATAAAAATATAGCCTCAAGTAAAGTTACCGATAGACGAAGACGAAAGAGGGGATGCCTTCCCGGGGCATCCCCAAGCTTAGGCTTTTTGACATCCTTGAATATTACCTTGGGGTGCCCTGGGCATCCCCAAGCTTATGCTCTTGCCACTCCTTATTCCATAGTCCATCAAATCCTTACTCAAAACTTGAGAACTTCACAACACAAAACTCCAACAAAAAATCTCGTAAGCTCCGTTAGTATAAGAAAATAAATCATCACTTTAGGGGCTGTTGTGAACTCATTCTTTATTTATATTGGTGTAATATCTATTGTATTCCAACTTTTCCATTGTTCATACCCCCCGATACTAGCAATCGATGCATCAAAATAAGCAAACAACACGCGAAAAACAGAATCTGTCAAAAACAGAACAATTTGTAGCAATCTGGATATTTTGAATACTTCTGTAACTCCAAAAATCCTGATAAAATAGGAAGTCCTAGATAATTTGTCTATTAATCTTCTACAAAAAAATCAACTAAAAATCACTCTCCAGAAAAAAATAAAAATTATTTTCGTGAGCGCAAAAGTTTCTGTTTTTCAGCAAGATCAAATTAACTATCATCATAGGCTATCCCATAGGTCTTACTTGGCACAAACACTAATTAAAACACAAAACCACATCTAACCAGAGGCTAGATGATTTATTCAAAGCAAAAGAGGACCTAAAAAAGCAAGAACAAAAAATAAAACCGGGTTGCCTCCCAACAAGCGCTATGGTTTAACGCCCTTAGCTAGGCATAAAAACACAAATAGATCTAAGTATTATCATCTTTGGCCTTTATCTTTTTATTGGAGTTATGCTCGAATCCGGGAGGTTCCTTTCGCTTCCCGTCATTTTCGGAGATTTTTAGATCTAGGGCATCCAACCGCTTATTGCAAGGAGTGATCAACATATTCATGTGGTGAAGGTTCCCGCTAACATTTTTGAGAGGTTCAAGAGATTTTTGCAAAAAATTTGTTACTTTGCATAGTTTCTCAAAAACTTGCGTCTCTTCTTGAGTATGATGCAATCCCTTTTGTGGGGGTAGTACTCCTACTATTCCCTCTATAATTTCATACGCGATGATGGGATCAATTTCAATAAAATTTCCTTTGGCAGCGAAATCCAAGAGTTGCCTATGGGACATATTAAGCCCAACATAAAAGTTATGAAGTAAAATCTTGAAATTTCCCTCTAGAGTGCAATTACGATAGGATTCCATCATCCTATACCACTACAAAAAAATACACTTTCGTGATGATACGTGTTTGTCACAGTAGGTCATGTTTTCTGTCATGCATGTACATCCATGACGATTTTATGACAGAATCAAGATAATCATACATGTGCTGTCGTAGACGTGTTCCATGACATTACCAAAATTATCATCACGGAAGTGTCCACTTCCATGACGATAAATCGCGCATCATGGAAGTGATTTCGTCAAGGTTGACTGACACGTGGCATCCACCGTAGTGGGTCGCCGTTAAGCTATCGGGTCCAGTTTTGGATCCGATAACCCGCTAACAGCCCGGACCAATGAGGATTTTCCACGTGTAAAATTCTCATTGGCCGGAGGAAACACGTGTTGGCTCACCGTTGGGACAGATGTCATCCATTCATTGGACAGAAGGCGCCTATGATACGTCGACACGTGGCACGGCCCAACAGAGGCCCATTCCGGTGAAAACACCGGCCCGTTTGACTTGGTCAAAAGGTAACGGGCCGGCCGATGGAAAGCCTGTTAACGGCCTGTTCGTATAGCCCATTTACGGCCCGCTAACTCACGGCCCGTTATGGCCTATCGGAATCAAGCCCAGTAGCTTCATCTGGGCCATCCAATATGATTTCAGCCCGTTGTAACTTTCGGCCCATGTATGGCCCATGATGTCTTTCGGCCCATACGTGGCCATTTGTAACTCTTGGCCCATTAACGGCCCATGGTGAATCTGGCCCACAATGAACAGTGTACCTCTTTATACCCATTAACGGCCCATTATTCCATTGGGCCATTTCCAACCCGTGTTATCTTTCGGCCTTCTCAGGGCCCATTTATTCTTGGGCTCATTTCCAGCATTCGATTACTTACGGCCCATTACTGGCCTTTTCTGCTTGTGGGCCAAATTCAGCCCGCGATTACGATCGGCCCGTTAATCCGTTGGGCCGTTTTCGTAGTGTCATCAAATAGGCCGATTAACGATGGCCCGTTATTGTCGGCCCATGAACGGACGATTCCAAATCTAGCCCATTTACGACCCATAACGCAGTCTGTTATTGGCCCATGTTTGGCCTATCGATCATACGACACGTAGAAGGCCCATTGATGCTACGGCCCGTAGAAGGCCCATTGTTTCTACGGCCCTTAGAAGGCCCATTGTTTCTATGGCCCGTAGGAGGCCCATGGTAACTACAGTAAATATGTAGCCCATGGTTATTGTGGCCTAGTTTTAAAAAATAGGTTATTGCGGCCACTAGCAAATCGCGGAAAAAGAACTGCACTGACTACAAGCAAACAAATAAACAAGACAACAAGGAAATAAGTAAGCAAGAAACTTACGCTAGGCTATCACGGCTATTACACATATTACATGCACTGGGCATCAATGTTCGCCACCAGTGCAAATATAGGGAACAAAGCAGCATATCATATACACTGGTTGTCAAAGTTGGCGACCGGTGCAAATAAACGCCGCAGCAAAACAAGTCCAGAACTAAAACCACTTCAGAAGAGCTCAAGAAACAATATCCTGGGTACCCATAATGCTGGCAAGATGCCGAGCAAGCTTATTAACTTTCCCTTGTTTGGCGCTTAAATCCTCCAACACTTGATGTTGCACCAGAAAGTATGCATCTGAATTCTGCAGGGACTTCCTCAGTCCTTCGGCTTCCTGTCGCATAACATCTGATCGATGTCTTTGAACTTGAAGTTGAGACTCAAGAAGCCGAACTAATTCAGGCAGCGAGTTCGATGAGCTGGTGCCAGCAGTAGTAGCCAGTAACTCGAACACTACATCAAGACAGGACTTTGGGGTTGTCTCAGTGTCTTCAATATAGTTTTTATCAGCTTTCTTGGAGACCAACAGGGATGTCTCACTATCTTGAACCTTATCTGCCTACTTCCTTTACCATTGCATAACGGGGTACTCTTCTCCAATATTTTATCTGCGTTCTAAAAGAGAAACAAACAAACACATCACAGGTTTACAATGTAGTATATGAAACTCATTTTGGTAAACCAGTTCAGTAGTAAGGTGGACCGGATAACAACATGAAACAAACATATATCTATGTAGTATGGTCACTGTATGGTCTATATCATTCTAGTTTATGTTGCCAAATCAAGATAGATACAGTTCGAATCATATCTATTTAAGACAAAGCAGCATAGACAGAATATAAGTGTGGGAAACTACACAGCAATAACAACACTTGTAATGTGCATGGCATGAGAACATAACTGTTTATTCAATTGAAACTGAAATCAACATAGAGCAAGTTACAACAGCAAACATGTTAAAGAAACAGGTTTAAAACATACCTGTTGCGCCATTGGAGTTTCAATTGCATCCTTCAAATTTGAAATTAGTTGGTATGAGTAAATACAGTGATGCAAGACCAAAGTAGTATGAACCATAGCTACGAAACCTGACCTGAGAACAATTCTTCTTCTGCTTCAAGCGTTGACTTGGGGTTCGGAGTGGTGGTCCTCATGCTTTGGGCACTGCAGTTGCCTTACTAACTGCTCGTGTTTGGGTGCTCTGTGGTGGAGACAGTGCTGTGTCAACTGGAACTGGGTTACTATCTGCTGGGGTTGGGGTTAGAAGGGGTGTAGCTGGTTCTCTGTCCAACTGGGTAGAGGTTCAATCTGCGTGAGTCTGGGTTATGTGTGGTGGGGCTGATTCTTGGGCAAGTACAACCATGGTTCTATCTGCATCGACAGGTAGCACGATCTTTTCTGAAGACCATGTTTTTACTCCCACAGATACTGCCATCACCCCTCCAATTGAAATGGCTGATAAACAAGAAAAGTAATTGAATGTACATACATTGTAAGATAGAGAGGTGCAATGGATAGTAGGGAAGAAAACAGGGCATGAAATAATTCACATTTATGTTGTCTGACCAAACAGAATAGCAAGACATAATTTCACATATATGATGGCTAATTAAACAGGATAGCATGACACAATTTCACATGTATGATGGCTAACTAAATAGGATAGAATGACATACTTCAAAATATGATGACTATGTAAACAGGATGACATGATATAACTATACGATGTGTCTGTTAAAGTTGTTGGCATGCCATAAATCACAAACATGCCGTCGATGGAAACATGATGGCATGATATAACTCATGGATAGAATGACATAATTCAAAATATGATGACTATGTAATCAGGATGAGATGATATAACTATATTATGTCTTTAGAAAATGGGTTGGCATGCCATAATTCAGATACATGCTGTCTATGTAAACATCTTGGCATGATATAATTCAAATATATGATTTATATACTAAGCAAGTGAGCAGAGGGCAATCGCATATATGATGTGTCAACTAAGGAGATGGCATTCAATATTGTGTATATGATGTAAAAACTAAGCACTGCAATACAACATATGCATGATATGAGTAATATAACCCTGCCAAGTTTGAACATACACCTCAGGGGGGTAATAGGACTGGTCATCTGCCTCTGAATCCTTCTCTGAAGAGCTATCTATAACTAGCAAGATATCTGCTTCAGCAGGTAGCATTGTCTGCTCTGAAGACCTTGTTTTCACTCCAGATTTCTCCATCACCAATTCAAATGACTGATGCACAGGAAGAGCAGTTGAATATACAAACATTGTCGACAAATGCAACGAGAAATACAAAAAAGGAGAGCATGATATAATTCACATATATGACACTTGGCTAAACAGCATGGCATTGCATAATTCACATATATAATGCCTTTCAACAAGATAGCATTGCATAATTCACATATATAATGTCTTGCAACAAGATGGCATCGCATAATTCACATATATGGTAATTAGACACTAAACAGGTGGCATTCACACAAAGCATGTCTAAACTAAGCAAATGACATAGCAATGCAAGATACCATACGCACGATATGAGCAACATAACCCTGCCAAGTTAGAGCATGCACCTCGGGGGGGGGGGGGAATAGGACTGGTCATCTGTCTCTGGATCCTCCTCTAAGGAGCTATCCGTAACCATCAAGACATGCGCTTCGTCAGATAACATTGTCTGCTCTGAAACCTCGTTTCCGCTTCAGATTTTTCCATGACCGTGCCGAATGGCTGATGCACAGGAAGAGTAATTGAATGTACTAAAATTGTTGACAAATTTAACACGTAATAAAAAAATGATGGCATGATATAATTCACATATAAGATGACTGGCTAACCAGGGTGGCATTGCAAAATTCACATATATGATGCCTGGCTAAACAAGATGGCCTTGCATGATTCACATATACGATAAAGAAACTAAACAGATGGCATTGACACAAAGCATGTCTAAACTAAGTAGATGACATATTTGATATATACAGTAAGCAATGCAAGGCACCCTATGCATGATATTACCAACATCAGCATGCCAAGTTAGAGCGAAGGCCTCAGGGGGTAAATAGGAGTGGTCTTCTCCTTCTGAATACCCCTCAGAACAATTATCTTCCTCTTGATTATGATCCGAAATGGGTGGAGGGGGGCTGCCTTTGCGCCCACCATGGAGCGAAGTCTACATGAAATTTTATTGCCACGCAAGGCTCGTCTCTTTTGCTCTACATGTTCAGTTCCATTGTGTACAATAACTGACATGCATAGGAATATAACATAGTGATATTATGTAAGGAGTGCATGCACAAATCCAGAGTGATGGTAGCAAACTGTGGATAGACCCAAAACCAATGATAGCAGGCAGACAATAGCTTTAGTTAAAAAATACATATAATGGCTCCTTTAATGTTTGTTTGCACCCAACATGAAACTCATAGTAGACACCCCGAGATTAACTAGATAGTAGACAAATAGTACTGATTGCTGCCCCAATATGTACCCCACAACCATTTAAAAACTCAAGTTTCAGCATTAGTTTGGACCTGACTCGGAGTCTAATAGGTGAACACGATGATAAAGTAGCATGTCATCATATTAAGTGATGCGTAACGTAAGCAGACACAGAAGAGTGCGACCTCTCTTGCGAACCCGTGTAGTCCTCAAGGTTATCTGCTCAGTTGATGATGGTAATGCAATTGTCGTGACTGCCGGCAGCGGGGAAGAAGATCTGAGGCGGCGAAAGACAGTCTGGAGAGCGGATCCCTGCTGTGGTGAACCCTTCCGTCGTTGGAGCAGCTGAGCTGGGGTGGAACACAGCGCAGCAGAAGCAGGACAAATCACACAAGGTTTTCTTTGACACATATCTATAACAGAAGTAAATTGTGTAAGGGCTTGTTTGAATTTGAGGATTCTAACAATGCAGGGATAGGAAATAGACAGGGATAGGATAGGAATGCACGTGCAAAACAGAGAATTTAAAAACACAGGATTTCTGCCAATCTGGGTGTTTGATTCACACAAATTGGAAGATCACAAGATGCAAAGAAGCATGGTGAGATTAAGTCAAACCACAAGAAAATGTATGGTTATAATGCTATTATGCTACTATCTCTTAGTCTTGTGCTTCATGAATAGTAATTTGAAAAGGAGGACAAGTGGAAATTAAAATTCTTACGGTTTTTCTTTCAAGGAAACACTAAAGGAACAAATCCTACATTTTTCCTTTGCTCCATTCCTTTGAACCAAATTCATGAATAGTAGAACCTGAAGGAAATATTCCCTAGAGGCAATAATAAAGTTATTATTTATTTCCTTATTTCATGATAAATGTTTATTATTCATGCTAGAATTGTATTAACCGGAAACATGATACATGTGTGAATACATAGACAAACAGAGTGTCACTAGTATGCCTCTACTTGACTAGCTCGTTGATCAAAGATGGTTATGTTTCCTAGCCATAGACATGAGTTGTCATTTGATTAACGGGATCACATCACTAGGAGAATGATGTGATTGACTTGACCCATTCTGTTAGCTTAGCACTTGATCGTTTAGTATTCTGCTATTGCTTTCTTCATGACTTATACATGTTCCTATGACTATGAGATTATGCAACTCCCGTTTACCAGAGGAACACTTTGTGTGCTACCAAACGTCACAACGTAACTGGGTGATTATAAAGGTGCTCTATAGGTGTCTCCGAAGGTACTTGTTGGGTTGGCGTATTTCGAGATTAGGATTTGTCACTCCGATTGTCGGAGAGGTATCTCTGGTCCCACTCAGTAATGCACATCACTATAAGCCTTGCAAGCATTGTAACTAATGAGTTAGTTGCGGGATGATGTATTACGGAACGAGTAAAGAGACTTGCCGGTAACGAGATTGAACTAGGTATTGAGATACCGACGATCGAATCTCGGGCAAGTAACATACCGATGACAAAGGGAACAACGTATGTTGTTATGCGGTTTGACCGATAAAGATCTTCATAGAATATGTAGGAGCCAATATGAGCATCCAGGTTCCGCTATTGGTTATTGACCGGACACGTGTCTCGGTCATGTCTACATAGTTCTCGAACCCGTAGGGTCCGCACGCTTAAAGTTCGGTGACAATTTATATTATGAGTTATGTGTTTTGATGTACCGAAGGTAGTTCGGAGTCCCGGATGAGATCGGGGACATGACGAGGAGTCTCGAAATGGTCGAGACATAAAGATCGATATATTGGACAACTATATTCGGACATCGGAAAGGTTCCGAGTGATTCGGGTATTTTTTGGAGTACCGGAGAGTTACGGGAATTCGCCGGGGAGTATATGGGCCTTATTGGGCTTTAGGGGAAAGAGAGAGGGGAGGCTACGCGCCCCAAGGCCTAGTCCGAATTGGACTAGGGGGAGGGGCTGCGCCCCCTCCTTCCTTCTCGTCTCTTTTCCCTTTCCTTGACTCCCACTCCTATTACTTGGAAGGGGGGAATCCTACTCCCGGTGGGAGTAGGACTCCTCTAGGGCGCGCCATAGGAGGGCTGGCCCTCCCCCCTCCTCCACTCCTTTATATACAGGGGCAGGGGGGCACCTCTAGACACACAAGTTGATCTATTGATCTATTCCAGCCGTGTGCGGTGCCCCCTCCACCATATTCCACCTCGGTCATATCATAGCGGTGCTTAGGCGAAGCCCTGCGTCGGTAGCAACATCATCACCGTCATCACGCCGTCGTGCTGACAGAACTCTCCCGTGAAGCTCTGCTGGATCGGAGTTCGCGAGACGTCATCGAGCTGAACGTGTGCTGAACTCGGAGGTGCCGTGCGTTCGGTACTTGGATCGGTTGGATCGTGAAGACGTACGACTACATCAACCACGTTGTCATAACGCTTCCGCTTTCGGTCTACGAGGGTACGTGGACAACACTCTCCCCTCTCGTTGCTATGCATCACCATGATCCTGTGTGTACGTGGACAACACTCTCCCCAACAGTGGCATCCGAGCCTGGTTTTATGCGTAGATGTTATATGCACGAGTAGAACACAAGTGAGTTGTGGGCGATACAAGTTATAGTCCTTACCAGCATGTCATACTTTGGTTCGGCGACATTGTTGGATGAAGCGGCCCGGACCGACATTACGCGTACGCTTACGCGAGACTGGCTCTACCAACGTGCTTTGCACACAGGTGGCTGGCGGGTGTCAGTTTCTCCAACTTTAGTTGAACCGAGTGTGGCTACGCCCGGTCCTTGAGAAGGTTAAAATAGCACCAACTTGACGAACTATCGTTGTGGTTTTGATGCGTAGGTAAGAACGGTTCTTGCTCAGCCCGTAGCAGCCACGTAAAACTTGCAACAACAAAGTAGAGGACGCCTAACTTGTTTTTGCAGGGCATGTTGTGATGTGATATGGTCAAGGCATGATGCTATATTTTATTGTATGAGATCATCATGTTTTGTAACCGAGTTATCGGCAATTGGCAGGAGCCATATGGTTGTCGCTTTATTGTATGCAATGTAATCGCCCTGTAATTGCTTTACTTTATCACTAAGCGGTAGCGATAGTCGTAGAAGCAATAGTTGGCGAGACGACAACGATGCTACGATGGAGATCAAGGTGTCGCACCGGTGATGATGGTGATCATGACGGTGCTTCGGAGATGGAGATCACAAGCACAAGATGATGATGGCCATATCATATCAGGAAAATCAATTTTATGGAGCTCCAAAAATACCCAAAACTTTCCAGAAATTATTTTTCACCAGGAAGCTTCCATAGTGTTTGGGAACCACTAGAGGGAACCCCATAGCCTCCATGCACCCCCACCACACAACCAAGGGGAGTGTGGGCCCCATGGACCGCCTTGCCACTGCCTCTTGACACCTATATTTTTATTTTGCTCCGAAAACCCTAAGAACGGAGGAGTTATTCTTTTTATGCCCCGCACCTCCCTGTTCTATGGCGATCCAATCTAGAGGCCTTTTCCGGTATTCTACCAGAAGGGGAAATCATCACGATGGCCATCTTCATCAATTAGAAGGTCACCATGATCACCCGTGAGTAGTTTAGGCGGGCCGTTCTGGACCCGGAGCACCGGGGCCAAGTACCAGTAGACAAACCAAGAGTGGCTGAAGGATCAGATCGGCCAGGAGGCCGATGGCTGGTCAAACGCGCCGGGCTACATGACGCCTTCACCTCCGGCCTCTGACTCAGAGGCCGACGACATAGCGGTAGCCCTGTCAGTTGACGCCAGGGCCACGACGGCTAGGGCAAGCTGATATTCCGAGGTCATGGCCTTCCACTAGCCCACCAAACCTCACACATCGTCGCAATGGTTTGCAGGAACCGCTTCATCAACCATTCACCTGAGGACTACATCATCGACGGCTTCGTCTCTAACTGCAGCACCAACACAACTGATCTCATCGCGCTCTTTGACAACGCGACTGGTGAAGATGAGGTGATCTCCATTCCTGACGACAACGACGTGGGGCTCCCAACAACCCATAACGTAGAGGTCAGAGATGCAAAGGTCAAGCCCGAATAAGATCCATTTGAAGAGACCGGAGATAGTCAACCAACCTCCGAGGAGGCCTCACAAGACGAGATGCAACAAGCAATATCTCTCTAGCAGGTCATGATGGTAGCATCGATGGCCACATTCTCAGGTCTAACAACCCCGATTGTATCCACCACGAACGCGACAACAACAACCACGTGGCTCACAACCCCGCATCTTCTGGCCTTTGAGCCACAGGTCATTATGACTTAAACACCGAGTTTTATAGACTGCTCCTCCCTCTCCTCACTCCTGCGCCCAGCCCCTCGCTCCTACGGCCGCGCCACCACCGTCGGCCACTCCGGCCCCGTCGTCCACCAACCCCACGATGACTGCCGCCGCCGCCCACCATGGCCTCCCGTTCCCCTCCCCCCTGCCATTGGCCGCTCTCGCGAGCTTTGTTGGATGGAGTCTAGCCCCTCCTCGGTGGAGTCTGGGGGCCGCTCCTACCACCAGGCCCTCTACTCCTCCCTGCCCACTCGGTAATGCACATCACTATAAGCCTTGCAAGCATTGTGACTAATCAGTTAGTTGCGGGATGATGTATTACGGAACGAGTAAAGAGACTTGCCGGTAACGAGATTGAACTAGGTATCGAGATACCGATGATCGAATCTCGGGCAAGTAACATACCGATGACAAAGGGAACAACGTATGTTGTTATGCGGTCTGACCGATAAAGATCTTCGTAGAATATGTGGGAGTCAATATGGGCATCCAGGTCCCGCTATTGGTTATTGACCGGAGAGGTGTCTCGGTCATTTCTACATAGTTCTCGAACCCGAAGGGTCCGCACGCTTAACGTTACGATGACAGTTTTATTGAGTTTTGATGTACCGAAGGAGTTCGGAGTCTCGGATGAGATCGGGGACATGAAGAGGAGTCTCGAAATGGCCGAGACGTAAAGATCGATATATTGGACGACTATATTCGGACTTCGGAAAGGTTCGGAGTGATTCGGGTATTTTTCGGAGTACCGGAGAGTTACGGGGATTCGTATTGGGCCTTAATGGGCCATACGGGAAAGGAGAGATAGACCCCAAAGGGTGGCCGCACCCCTCCCCATGGGCTAGTCCGAATTGGACTAGGGAGGGGGGGGGGGCGGCCCCTTCCTTCTTTCTCCTTCCCCCTTCCCTTCTCCTACTCCCACAAGGAAAGGAGGAGTCCTACTCCCGGTGGGAGTAGGACTCCCCCCTTTGGCGCGCCTCTCCTCTTGGCCGGCTGCCTCCCCCTTGCTCCTTTATATACGTGGGCAGGGGGGCACCCCAGAGACACAACAATTGATCCTTGAGATCTCTTAGCCGTGTGCGGTGCCCCCCTCCACCATATTACACCTCGATAATACCGTTGCGGAGCTTAGGCGAAGCCCTGCGTCGGTAGAACATCATCGTCGTCACCACGCCGTCGTGCTGACTAAACTCTCCCTCAACACTCGGCTGTATCGGAGTTCGAGGGATGTCATCGAGCTGAACGTGTGTAGAACTCGGAGGTGCCGTACGTTCGGTACTTGATCGGTCGGATCGTGAAGACGTACGACTACATCAACCGCGTTGTGATAACGCTTCCGCTGTTGGTCTACGAGGGTACGTGGACAACACTCTCCCCTCTCGTTGCTATGCATCACCATGATCTTGCGTGTGCGTAGGAAATTTTTTGAAATTACTACGTTCCTCAATACCCCCTAGTCCAATTTGGACTAGGCCTTGGGGGGCGCGCAGCCTCCCCTCTCTCTTTCCCCTAAAGCCCAATAAGGCCCATATACTCCCCGGCGAATTCCCGTAACTCTGTGGTACTCCGAAAAATACCCGAATCACTCGGAACCTTTCCGATGTCTGAATATAGTCGTCCAATATATCGATCTTTACGTATCGACCATTTCGAGACTCCTCGTCATGTCCCCGATCTCATCCGGGACTCCGAACTACCTTCGGTACATCAAATTACATAACTCATAATACAAATCTTCACCGAACTTTAAGCGTGCGGACCCTACAGGTTCGAGAACTATGTAGACATGACCGAG
Source organism: Triticum aestivum (assembly GCF_018294505.1). Lineage (NCBI taxonomy): Eukaryota > Viridiplantae > Streptophyta > Magnoliopsida > Poales > Poaceae > Triticum > Triticum aestivum. The sequence continues at coordinate 465,061,164 of NC_057799.1, read as the reverse complement.
ACACTTCTCCGGTCAATAACCAATAGCGGAACCTGGATGCTCATATCGGCTCCCACATATTCTACGAAGATCTTTATCGGTCAAACCGCATAACAACATACGTTGTTCCCTTTGTCATCGGTATGTTACTTGCCCAAGATTCGATCGTCGGTATCTTTAATACCTAGTTCAATCTCGTTACCGGCAAGTCTCTTTACTCGTTCCGTAACACATCATCCTGCAACTAACTCATTAGATACAATGCTTGCAAGGCTTATAGTGATGTGTATTACCGAGTGGGCCCAGAGAGACCTCTCCGACAATTGGAGTGACAAATCCTAATCTCGAAATACGCCAACCCAACAAGTACCTTTGGAGACACCTGTAGAGCACCTTTATAATCACCCAGTTACGTTGTGACGTTTGGTGGCACACAAAGTGTTCCTCCGGTAAACGAGAGTTGCATAATCTCATAGTCATAGGAACATGTATAAGTCATGAAGAAAGCAATAGCAGAATACTAAACGATCAACTGCTAAGCTAACGGAATGGGTCAAGTCAATCACATCATTCTCTAATGATGTGATCCCGTTAATCAAATGACAACTCATGTCTATGGCTAGGAAACTTAACCATCTTTGATTCAACGAGCTAGTCAAGTAGAGGCATACTAGTGACACTATGTTTGTCTATGTATTCACACATGTATTATGATTCCGGTTAATACAATTCTAGCATGAATAATAAACATTTATCATGAAATAAGGAAATAAATAATAACTTTATTATTGCCTCTAGGGCATATTTCCTTCAGTCTCCCACTTGCACTAGAGTCAATAATCTAGTTCAGATCATCATGTGATTTAACACCAATATTCACATCTGTATGTGATTAACACCCATAGTTCACATCGTCATGTGACCAAGACCCAAAGGGTTTACTAGAGTCAATAATCTAGTTCACATCGCTATGTGATTAACACCCAAAGAGTACTAAGGTATGATCATGTTTTTGCTCGTGAGAGGAGTTTAGTCAACGGGTCTGTCACTTTGAGAGCCGTATGTATTTTGCAAATATTCTATGTCTACAATGCTCTGCACGGAGCTACTCTGCTAATTGCTCCCACTTTCAATATCCAGGTTGAGACTTAGAGTCATTTGGATCAGTGTAAAATCTTGTATCGATGTAACTTTTTACGACGAACTCTTTTATCACCTCCATAATCGAGAAACATCTCCTTAGTCCTCACTAAGGATATTCTTGACTGCTGTCCAGTGATCTACTCTTAGATCAAAATTGTACTCCCTTGCCAAACTCAGAGCAAGGTATACAATAGGTCTGGTACACAGCATAGCATACTTTTACAGAACCTATGACTGAGGCATAGGGAATGACTTTTCATTCTCTTTCTATTTTCTTCTATGGTCGGGTTTTGAGTCTTACTCAACTTCACACCTTGCAACACAGTCAAGAACTCCTTCTTTGACTGTTCCATTTTGAATTACTTCAAAATCTTCTCAAGGTATGTACTCATTGAAAAATCTTATCAAGCATCTTGATCTATCTCTATAGATTCTGATGCTCAATGTGTAAGCAGCTTCACCGAGGTCTTTCTTTGAAAAACTCCTTTCAAATACTCCTTTATGCTTTCCAGAAAATTCTACATTATTTCTGATGAACAATATGTCATTCACATATTCTTATCAGAAAGGCTGTAGTGCTCCCACTCACTTTCCTGTAAATACAGGCTTCACCGCAAGTCCGTATAAAACTATATGCTTTGATCAACTCATCAAAGCATATATTCCAACTCCGAGATGCTTGCACCAGTCCATAAATGGATCGCTGGAGCTTACACACTTTATTAGCGCCCTTTGGATCGATAAAACCTTCAGGTTGCATCATATACAACTCTTCTTCCAGAAATCCATTCAGGAATGCAGTCTTTACATCCATTTGCCAAATTTCATAATCATAAAATGCGGCAATTGCTAACATGATTCGGACGGACTTAAGCATCGCTACGGGTGAGAAGGTCTCATCGTAGTCAACTCCTTGAACTTGTCAAAAACCTTTCACAACAAGTCGAGCTTTGTAGACAGTAACATTACCGTTAGCGTCTGTCTTCTTCTTGAAGATCCATTTATTCTCGATGGCTTGCCGATCATCGGGCAAGTCAACCAAAGTCCACACTTTGTTCTCATACATGAATCCCATCTCAGATTTCATGGCCTCAAGCCATTTTGCGGAATGTGGGCTCATCATCGCTTCCTCATAGTTCGTAGGTTCGTCATGGTCTAGTAACATGACTTCCAGAACAGGATTACAGTACCACTCTGGTGCGGATCTCACTCTGGTTGACCTACGAGGTTCGGTAGTAACTTGATCTGAAGTTACATGATCATCATCATTAGCTTCCTCACTAATTGGTGTAGGAGTCACAGGAACAGATTTCTGTGATGAACTACTTTCCAATAAGGGAGAAGGTACAATTACCTCATCAAGTTCTACTTTCCTCCCACTCACTTCTTTTGAGAGAAACTCCTTCTCTAGAAAGGATCCATTCTTAGCAACAAAGATCTTGCCTTCGGATCTGTGATAGAAGGTGTACCCAACAATTTCCTTTGGGTATTCTATGAAGACGCACTTCTCCGATTTGGGTTCGAGCTTATCAGGTTGAAACTTTTTCACATAAGCATTGCAGCCCCAAACTTTAAGAAACGACAACTTTGGTTTCTTGCCAAACCACAGTTCATAAGGCGTCATCTCAACGGATTTTGATGGTGCCCTATTTAAAGTGAATGCAGCTGTCTCTAATGTATAACCCCAAAATGATAGTGGTAAAATCGGTAAGAGACATCATAGATCGCACCATATCTAATAAAGTACGGTTATGATGTTCGGACACACCATTACGTTGTGGTGTTCTGGATGGCGTGAGTAGTGAAAGTATTTCACATTGTTTTAACTGAAGGCCAAACTTCGTAACTCAAATATTTTTCCTCTGCGATCATATCGTAGAAACTTTTATTTTCTTGTTACGATGATTCTCCACTTCACTCTGAAATTCTTTGAACTTTTCAAATGTTTCAGACTTGTGCTTCATTAAGTAGATATACTCATATCTGCTTAAATCATCTGTGAAGGTCAGAAAATAATGATACCCGCCATGAGCATCAACACTCATTGGACCGCATACATCGGTATGTATTATTTCCAACAAGTCAGTAGCTAGTTCCATTGTCCCGGAGAACGGAGTTTTAATCATCTTGCCCAAAAGGCACGGTTCGCAAGCATCAAATGATTCATAACCAAGTGATTCCAAAAGTCCATCTTAATGGAGTTTCTCATGCGCTTTACACCGATATGACCCAAACGGCAGTGCCACAAATCAGTTGCACTATCATTATCAACTTTGCATCTTTTGGCATCAATATTATGAATATGTGTATCACTACGATCGAGATCCAACAAACTATTTTTATTGGGTGTATGACCATCGAAGGTTTTATTCATGTAAACAGAACAACAATTATTCTCTGACTTTAAATGAATAACCGTATTGCAATAAACACGATCAAATCATATTTATGCTCAACACAAACGCCAAATAACATTTATTTAGGTTTAACACTAATCTCGAAAGTATAGGGAGTGTGCGATGATGATTACATCAATCTTGGAACCACTTCCCATACACATCGTCACTTCACCCTTAACTAGTCTCTATTTATTTTGTAACTCCCGTTTCGAGTTACTACTCTTAGCAACTGAACTAGTATCAAATACCCAGGGGCTACTATAAACACTAGTAAGGTAGACATCAATAACCTGTATATCAAATATACCCTTGTTCACTTTGCCATCCTACTTATCCACCAAATATTCAGGGTATTTCCGCTTCCAGTGACCATTTCCTTTGCAGTAGAAGCACTCAGTTTCAGGCTTTGGTCCAGCTTTGGGCTTCTTCACGGGAGTGACAACTTGCTTGCCATTCTACATGAAGTTCCCTTTCTTTACCTTTGCCCTTTTCCTTGAAACTAGTGATCTTATCAATCATCAACACTTGATGTTCTTTCTTGATTTCTACGCTCGTCGATTTCAGCATCACGAAGAGCTCGGGAATCTTTTTCGTCATCCCTTGCATACTATAGTTCATCATGAAGTTCTACTAACTTGGTGATGGTGACTAGAGAACTCTGTCAATCACTATCTTATCTGGAAGATTAACTCCCACTTGATTCAAGCGATTGTAGTACCCAGACAATCTGAGCATATGCTCACTGGTTGAGCTATTCTCCTCCATCTTTTAGCTATAGAACTTGTTGGAGACTTCATATCTCTCAACTCGGGTATTTGCTTGAAGTATTAACTTCAACTCCTGGAACATCTCATATGGTCCATGACCTTCAAAATGTCTTTGAAGTCCCGATTCTAAGCCATTAAGAATGGTGCACTAAACTATCAAGTAGTCATCATATTGAGCCAGCCAAACGTTCATAACGTCTGCATCTGCTCCTGCAATAAGTCTGTCACCTAGCGATGCATCAAGGACATAATTTTTCTGTGCAGCAATAAGGATAATCCTCAGATCACGGATCCAATCCGCATCATTGCTACTAACATCTTTCAACTTTGCTTTTTCTCTAGGAACATATCAAAATAGACATAGGGAAGCAACAACGCGAGCTATTGATCTACAACATAATTTGCAAAATACTATCAGGACTAAGTTCATGATAAATTAAAGTTCAACTAATCATATTACTTAAGAACTCCCACTTAGATAGACATCCCTCTAACCCTCTAAGTGATCACGTGATCCATATCAACTAAACCATGTCCGATTATCACGTGAGATGGAGTAGTATCAATGGTGAACATCACTATGTTGATCATATCTACTATATGATTCACGCTCGATCTTTCGATCTCAGTGTTCCGAGGCCATATCTGCATATGCTAGGCTCGTCAAGTTTAACCTAAGTATTCCACATGTGCAACTGTTTTGCACCCGTTGTATTTGAACGTAGAGCCTATCACACCCGATCATCACGTGGTGTCTCAGCACGAAGAACTTTCGCAACGGTGCATACTCAGGGAGAACACTTATACCTTGAAATTTAGTGAGAGGTCATCTTATAATGCTACCGTCGATCTAAGCAAAATAAGATGCATAAAAGATAAACATCACATGCAATCAAAATATGTGACATGATATGACCATGATCATCTTGCGCCTTTGATCTCCATCTCCAAAGCACCGTCATGATCACCATCGTCACCGGCACGACACCATGATCTCCATCATCTTGATCTATATCAATGTGTCGTCACATGGTCGTCTCGCCAACTATTACTCTTGCAACTATTGCTATCGCATAGCGATAAAGTAAATCAATTATTTGGCGCTTGCATCTTATGCAATAAAGAGACAACCATAAGGCTTCTGCCAGTTGCCGATAACCTCAACAAAACATGATCATCTCATACAACAACTGTTGGGGAACGTAGTAATTTCAAAAAATTTCCTACGCACACGCAAGATCATGGTGATGCATAGCAACGAGAGGGGACAGTGTTGTCCACGTACCCTCGTAGACCGAAAGCAGAAGCGTTAACACAACGCGGTTGATGTAGTCGTACGTCTTCACGATCCGACCGATCAAGTACCGAACTCACGACACCTCCGAGTTCAGCACACGTTCAGCTCGATGACGTCCCTCGAACTCCGATCCAGCCGAGTGTTGAGGGAGAGTTTCGTCAGCACGACGGCGTGGTGACGATGATGATGTTCTACCGACGCAGGGCTTTGCCTAAGCACCGCAACGATATTATCGAGGTGTAATATGGTGGCGGGGGGCACCGCACACGGCTAAGAGATCAATAGATCAATTGTTGTGTCTATGGGGTGCCCCCTGCCCCCGTATATAAAGGATCAAGGGGGGAGGCGGCCGGCCTAGGAGGAGGGCGCGCCAAGGGGGGAGTCCTACTCCCACCGGGAGTAGGACTCCTCCTTTCCTTGTTGGAGTAGGAAAAGGGAAGGGAGAAGGAGAAAGAAGGAAGGGGGCGCCCCCCTCCCTAGTCCAATTCGGACTAGTCCATGGGGAGGGGTGCAGCCACCCTTTGGGGCCTTTCTCTCCTTTCCCGTATGGCCCATTAAGGCCCAATACGAATTCCCGTAACTCTCTGGTACTCCGAAAAATACCCGAATCACTCGGAACCTTTCCGTTGTCCGAATATAGTCGTCCAATATATTGATCTTTATGACTCGACCATTTCGAGACTCCTCGTCAAGTCCCTGATCTCATCCGGGACTCCGAACTCCTTCGGTACATCAAAACACATAAACTCATAATATAACCGTCATCGTAACGTTAAGCGTGCGGACCCTACGGGTTCGAGAACTATGTAGACATGACCGAGACACCTCTCCGGTCAATAACCAATAGCGGAACCTGGATGCTCATATTGGTTCCCACATATTCTACGAAGATCTTTATTGGTCAGACCGCATAACAACATACGTTGTTCCCTTTGTCATCGGTATGTTACTTGCCTGAGATTCGGTCGTCGGTATCTCGATACCTAGTTCAATCTCGTTACAGGCAAGTCTCTTTACTCGTTCCGTAATACATCATCCCGCAACTAACTCATTAGTCACAATGCTTGCAAGGCTTATAGTGATGTGCATTACTGAGTGGGCCCAGAGATACCTCTCCGACAATCGGAGTGACAAATCCTAATCTCGAAATACGCCAACCCAACAAGTACCTTTGGAGACACCTGTAGAGCACCTTTATAATCACCCAGTTACGTTGTGACGTTTGGTAGCACACAAAGTGTTCCTCCGGTAAACGGGAGTTGCATAATCTCATAGTCATAGGAACATGTATAAGTCATGAAGAAAGCAATAGCAACATACTAAACGATCGAGTGCTAAGCTAACGGAATGGGTCAAGTCAATCACGTCATTCTCCTAATGATGTGATCCCGTTAATCAAATGACAACTCATGTCTATGGCTAGGAAACATAACCATCTTTGATCAACGAGCTAGTCAAGTAGAGGCATACTAGTGACACTCTGTTTGTCTATGTATTCACACATGTATTATGTTTCCGGTTAATACAATTCTAGCATGAATAATAAACATTTATCATGATATAAGGAAATAAATAATAACTTTATTATTGCCTCTAGGGCATATTTCCTTCAGTCTCCCACTTGCACTAGAGTCAATAATCTAGTTCACATCGCCATGTGATTTAACATCAATAGTTCACATCACCATGTGATTAACACCCATAGTTCACATCGTCATGTGACCAACACCCAAAGGGTTTACTAGAGTCAATAATCTAGTTCACATCGCTATGTGATTAACACCCAAAGAGTACTAAGGTGTGATCATGTTTTGCTTGTGAGATAATTTTAGTCAACGGGTCTGTCACATTCAGATCCGTAAGTATTTTGCAAATTTCTATGTCTACAATGCTCTGCACGGAGCTACTCTAGCTAATTGCTCCCACTTTCAATATGTATCTAGACCGAGACTTAGAGTCATCTAGATTAGTGTCAAAACTTGCATCGACGTAACCTTTACGACGAACCTTTTGTCACTTCCATAATCGAGAAACATATCCTTATTCCACTAAGGATAATTTTGACCGCTGTCCAGTGATCTACTCCTAGATCACTATTGTACTCCCTTGCCAAAATCAGTGTAGGGTATACAATAGATCTGGTACACAGCATGGCATACTTTATAGAACCTATGGCCAAGGCATAGGGAATGACTTTCATTCTTTTCTATCTTCTGCCGTGGTCGGGCTTTGAGTCTTACTCAATTTCACACCTTGTAACACAGGCAAGAAACTCTTTCTTTGACTGTTCCATTTTGAACTACTTCAAAATCTTGTTAAGGTATGTACTCATTGAAAAAACTTATCAAGCGTCTTGATCTATCTCTATAGATCTTGATGCTCAATATGTAAGCAGCTTCACCGAGGTCTTTCTTTGAAAAACTCCTTTCAAACACTCCTTTATGCTTTGCAGAATAATTCTACATTATTTCCGATCAACAATATGTCATTCACATATACTTATCAGAAATGCTGTAGTGCTCCCACTCACTTTCTTGTAAATACAGGCTTCACCGCAAGTCTGTATAAAACTATATGCTTTGATCAACTTATCAAAGCGTATATTCCAACTCCGAGATGCTTGCACCAGTCCATAGATGGATCGCTGGAGTTTGCATATTTTGTTAGCACCTTTAGGATTGACAATACCTTCTGGTTGCATCATATACAACTCTTCTTTAATGAATCCATTAAGGAATGCAGTTTTGTTTATCCATTTGCCAGATTTCATAAAATGCAGCAATTGCAACATGATTCGGACAGACTTAAGCATCGCTGCGAGTGAGAAAATCTCATCGTATTCAACACTTTGAACTTTGTCAAAAACCTTTTTCCGACAAGTCTAGCTTTGTAGATAGTAACACTACTATCAGCGTCCGTCTTCCTCTTGAAGATCCATTTATTTTTTATGGCTCGACGATCATTGGGCAAGTCAATCAAAGTCCATACTTTGTTCTCATACATGGATCCCATCTCAGATTTAATGGCCTCAAGCCATTTCGCGGAAACTGGGCTCATCATCGCTTCCTCATAGTTCGTAGGTTCGTCATGGTCAAATAACACGACCTCCAGAACAGGATTACCGTACCACTCTGGTGTGGATCTCACTTTGGTTTACCTACGAGGTTTGGTAGTAACTTGATCTGAAGTTTACATGATCATCATCATTAACTTCCTCACTAATTGGTGTAGGAGTCACAGGAACAGATTTCTGTGATGAACTACTTTCCAATAAGGGAGCAGGTACAGTTACCTCATCAAGTTCTACTTTCCTCCCACTCACTTCTTTTGAGAGAAACTCCTTCTCTAGAAAGGATCCATTCTTAGCAACGAATGTCTTGCCTTCGGATCTGTGATAGAAGGTGTACCCAACTGTCTCCTTTGGGTATCCTATGAAGACACATTTCTCCGATTTGGGTTTGAGCTTATCAGGATGAAACCTTTTTATATAAGCATCGCAACCCCAAACTTTAAGAAACGACAACTTTGGTTTCTTGCCAAACCACAGTTCATAAGACGTCGTCTCAACGGATTTAGATGGTACCCTATTTAACGTGAATGCAGCTGTCTCTAATGAATAACCCCAAAACGATAGTGGTAGATCGGTAAGAGACATCATATATCGCACCATATCTAATAAAGTACGATTACGATGTTCGGACACACCATTACACCGTGGTGTTCCAGGTGGCGTGAGTAGTGAAACTATTTCACATTGTTTTAACTGAAGGACAAACTCGTAACTCAAATACTCTTCTCCACGATCAGATCGTAGAAACTTTATTTTCTTGTTACGATGATTTTCCGCTTCACTCTGAAATTATATGAACTTTTCAAATGTTTCAGACTTCTATTTCATTAAGTAGATATACCCATATATGCTCAAATCATCTGTGAAGGTCAGAAAATAATGATACCTGCTACGAGCCTCAATATTTATCGGACCACATACATCCGTATGTATGATTTCCAACAAATCTGTTGCTCTCTCCATAGTTCCGGAGAACGGCGTTTTAGTCATCTTGCCCATGAGGCACGGTTCGCAAGCATCAAGTGATTCACAATCAAGTGATTCCAAAATCCCATCAGTATGGAGTTTCTTCATGCGCTTTACACCAATATGACCTAAACGGCAGTGCCACAAATAAGTTGCACTATCATTATTAACTTTGCATCTTTTGGCTTCATTATTATGAATATGTGTATCACTATGATCGAGATCCAACAAACCATTTTATTGGGTGTATGACCATAAAAGGTTTTATTCATGTAAACAGAACAACAATTATTCTCTAATTTAAATGAATAACCGTATTGCAACAAACATGATCAAATCATATTCATGCTCAATGCAAACACCAAATAACACTTATTTAGTTTCAACACTAATCCCGAAAGTATAGGGAGTGTGCGATGATGATCATATCAATCTTGGAACTGCTTCCAACACACATCGTCACCTCGCCTTTTAATAGTCTCTGTTTATTCTGCAACTCCCGTTTCGAGTTACTACTCTTAGCAACTGAACCAGTATCAAATACCGAGGGGTTTCTATAAACACTAGTAAAGTACACATCAATAACATGTATATCCAATATACCTTTGTTCACTTTGCCATCCTTCTTATCCACCAAATAGTTGGGGTAGTTCCGCTTCCAGTGACCAGTCCCTTTGCAGTAGAAGCACTTAGTCTCAGGCTTACGACCAGACTTAGGCTTCTTCACTTGAGCAACAACTTGCTTGCCGTTCTTCTTGAAGTTCCCCTTCTTCCCTTTTCCCTTTTCTTGAAACTAGTGGTCTCGTCAACCATCAACACTTGATGTTTTTCTTGATTTCTACCTTCGTCGATTTCAGCATCACGAAGAGCTCGGGAATTACTTTCGTCATCCCTTGCATACTATAGTTCATCACGAAGTTCTACTAACTTGGTGATGGTGACTAGAGAATTCTGTCAATCACTATTTTATCTGGAAGATTAACTCCCACTTGATTCAAGCGATTGTAGTACCCAGACAATCTGAGCACATGCTCACTGCTTGAGCTATTCTCCTCCATCTTTTAGCTATAGAACTTGTTGGAGACTTCATATCTCTCAACTCGGGTATTTTCTTGAAATATTAACTTCAACTCCTGGAACATCTCATATGGTCCATGACGTTCAAAACGTCTTTGAAGTCCCGATTCTAAGCCGTTAAGCATGGTGCACTAAACTATCAAGTAGTCATCATATTGAGCCTAGCCAAACGTTCATAACGTCTGCATCTGCTCCTGTAATAGGTCTGTCACCTAGCGGTGCATCAAGGACATAATTCTTCTGTGCAGCAATGAGGATAATCCTCAGATCACGGATCCAATCCGCATCTTTGCTACTAACATCTTTCAACATAATTTTTCTCTAGGAACATATCAAAAATAAACACAGGGAAGCAACAACGCGAGCTATTGATCTACAACATAATTTGCAAAATACTATCAGGACTAAGTTCATGATAAATTTAAGTTCAATTAATCATATTACTTAAGAACTCCCACTTAGATAGACATCCCTCTAATCCTCTAAGTGATCACGTGATCCATATCAACTAAACCATAACCGATCATCACGTGAAATGGAGTAGCTTTCAATGGTGAACATCACTATGTTGATCATATCTACTATATGATTCACGCTCGACCTTTCGGTCTCAGTGTTCCGAGGCCATATCTGCATATGCTAGGCTCGTCAAGTTTAACCTGAGTATTCTGCGTGTGCAAACTGGCTTGCACCTGTTGTAGATGGACGTAGAGCTTATCACACCCGATCATCACGTGGTGTCTGGGCACGACGAACTTTGCAACGGTGCATACTCAGGGAGAACACTTTTATCTTGAAATTTAGTGAGAGATCATCTTATAATGCTACCGTCAATCAAAGCAAGATAAGATGCATAAAAGATAAACATCACATGCAATCAATATAAGTGATATGATATGGCCATCATCATCTTGTGCTTGTGATCTCCATCTCCGAAGCACCGTCATGATCACCATCGTCACCGGCGCGACACCTTGATCTCCATCGTAGCATCGTTGTCGTCTCGCCAACTATTGCTTCTACGACTATCGCTACCGCTTGGTGATAAAGTAAAACAATTACATGGCGATTGCATTGCATACAATAAAGCGACAACCATATGGCTCCTGCCAGTTGCCGATAACTCGGTTACAAAACATGATCATCTCATACAATAAAATTCAGCATCATGTCTTGACCATATCACATCACAACATGCCCTGCAAAAACAAGTTAGACGTCCTCTACTTTGTTGTTGCAAGTTTTACGTGGCTGCTACGGGCTTAGCAAGAACCGTTCTTACCTACGCATCAAAACCACAACGATAGTTTGTCAAGTTGGTGCTGTTTTAACCTTCGCAAGGACCGGGCGTAGCCACACTCGGTTCAACTAAAGTGAGAGAGACAGACACCCGCCAGTCACCTTTAAGCAACGAGTGCTCGCAACGGTGAAACCAGTCTCGCGTAAGCGTACGCGTAATGTCGGTCCGGGCCGCTTCATCTCACAATACCGCCGAACCAAAATATGACATGCTGGTAAGCAGTATGACTTATATTGCCCACAACTCACTTGTGTTCTACTCGTGCATATAACATCAACGCATAAAACCAGGCTCTGATACCACTGTTGGGGAACGTAGTAATTTCAAAAAATTTCCTATGCACACGCAAGATCATGATGATGCATAGCAACAAGACGGGAGAGTGTTGTCCACGTACCCTCGTAGACCGAAAGCGGAAGCGTTAACACAACGCGGTTGATGTAGTCGTACGTCTTCACGATCCAACCAATCAAGTACCGAACGCATGGCACCTCCGAGTTCAGCACACGTTCAGCTCGATGACGTCCCTCGAACTCCGATCCAGCCCAGTGTTGAGGGAGAGTTTTGTCAGCACGACGGCGTGGTGACGATGATGATGTTCTACCGACGCAGGGCTTCGCCTAAGCACCACAACGATATTATCGAGGTGTAATATGGTGGCGGGGGGCACCGCACACGGCTAAGAGATCAATAGATCAATTGTTGTGTCTATGGGGTGCCCCCTGCCCCCGTATATAAAGGAGCAAGGGGGGAGGCGGCCGGCCTAGGAGGAGGGCGCGCCAAGGGGGGAGTCCTACGCCCACCGGGAGTAGGACTCCTCCTTTCCTTGTTGGAGTAGGAAAAGGGAAGGGAGAAGGAGAAAGAAGGAAGGGGCGCCCCCCTCCCTAGTCCAATTCGGACTAGTCCATGGGGAGGGGTGCGGCCACCCTTTGGGGCCTTTCTCTCCTTTCCCGTATGGCCCATTAAGGCCCAATACGAATTCCCGTAACTCTCCGGTACTTTGAAAAATACCCGAATCACTCGGAACCTTTCCGATGTATGAATATATTCGTCCAATATATTGATCTTTACGTCTCGACCATTTTGAGACTCCTCGTCAAGTCCCTGATCTCATCCGGAACTCCGAACTCCTTCGGTACATCAAAACACATAAACTCAGAATATAACCGTCATCGTAACGTTAAGCGTGTGGACCCTACGGGTTCGAGTACTATGTTGACATGACCGAGACACCTCTCCGGTCAATAACCAATAACGGAACCTGGATGCTCATATTGGTTCCCACATATTCTACGAAGATCTTTATCGGTCAGACCGCATAACAACATATGTTGTTCCCTTTGTCATCGGTATGTTACTTGCTCGAGATTCGATCGTCGGTATCTCGATACCTAGTTCAATCTCGTTACAGGCAAGTCTCTTTACTCGTTCCGTAATACATCATCCCGCAACTAACTCATTAGTCACAATGCTTGCAAGGCTTATAGTGATGTGTATTACTGAGTGGGTCCAGAGATACCTCTCCGACAATCGGAGTGACAAATCCTAATCTCGAAATATGCCAACCCAACAAGTACCTTTGGAGACACCTGTAGAGCACCTTTATAATCTCCCAGTTACATTGTGACGTTTGGTAGCACACAAAGTGTTCCTCCGGTAAACGGGAGTTGCATAATCTCATAGTCATAGGAACATGTATAAGTCATGAAGAAGGCAATAGCAACATACTAAACGATCGAGTGCTAAGCTAACGGAATGGGTCAAGTCAATCACATCATTCTCCTAATGATGTGATCCCGTTAATCAAATGACAACTCATGTCTATGGCTAGGAAACATAACCATCTTTGATCAACGAGCTAGTCAAGTAGAGGCATACTAGTGACACTCTGTTTGTCTATGTATTCACACATGTATTATGTTTCCGGTTAATACAATTCTAGCATGAATAATAAACATTTATCACGATATAAGGAAATAAATAATAACTTTATTATTGCCTCTAGGGCATATTTCCTTCAACAACTTATATCTCATCACGTCTTGACCATATCACATCACAACATGCCCTGCAAAAACAAGTAAGACGTCCTTTACTTTGTTGTTGCAAGTTTTACGTGGCTGCTACGGGCTGAGCAAGAACCGTTCTTACCTACGCATCAAAACCACAATGATAGTTCGTCAAGTTGGTGCTGTTTTAACCTTCTCAAGGACCGGGCATAGCCACACTCGGTTCAACTAAAGTTGGAGAAACTGACACCCGCCAGCCACCTGTGTGCAAAGCACGTCGGTAGAACCGGTCTCGCGTAAGCGTAAACGTAATGTCGGTCCAGGCCGCTTCATCCAACAATACCGCCGAACCAAAGTATGACATGCTGGTAAGCAGTATGACTTGTATCGCCCACAACTCACTTGTGTTCTACTCATGCATATAACATCTACGCATAAAACCAGGCTCAGATGCCACTGTAGGGGAACGTAATAATTTCAAAAAATTTCCTACGCACACACAGGATCATGGTGATGCATAGCAACGAGAGGGGAGAGTGTGTCCACGTACCCTCGTAGACCGAAAGCGGAAGCGTTAGCACAACACGGTTGATGTAGTCGTACGTCTTCACGATCCGACCGATCCAAGTACCGAATGTACGACACCTCCGAGTTCAGCACACGTTCAGCTCGATGACGTCCCGCGAACTCCGATCCAGAAGAGCTTCACGGGAGAGTTCTGTCAGCACGACGTCGTGATGACGGTGATGATGTTGCTACCGACGCAGGGCTTTGCCTAAGCACCACTACGATATGACCGAGGTGGAATATGGTGGAGGGGGGCACCGCACACGGCTGGGAGAGATCAACAGATCAACTTGTGTGTCTAGAGGTGCCCCTCTGCCCCCGTATATAAAGGAGTGGAGGAGGGGGGAGGGCCGGCCCTGTTGGGGATCGTTGCAGAATTTTAAAATTTTCTACGCATCACCAAGATCCATCTATGGAGTTTACTAGCAATGAGGGGAAAGGAGTGCATCTACATACCCTTGTAGATCACGAGCGGAAGCGTTCAAGTGAACGGGGTTGATGGAGTCGTACTCGTCGTGATCCAAATCACCGATGACCGAGCGCCGAACGGACGACACCTCCGCGTTCAACACACGTACGGAGGAGCGACGTCTCCTCCTTCTTGACCCAGCAAGGGGGAAGGAGAGGTTGATGGAGATCCAGCAGCATGATGGCGTGGTGGTGGATGTAGCGGGGATCCCGGCAGGGCTTCGCCAAGCGCAAGCGGGAGGGAGAGGTGTCACGGGAGGGAGAGGGAGGCGCCAGGGGCTAGGGTTGTAACACCCACGATGCGGCTATATCTCCCACGTGTCGAGGCACGACTTAGAGGCATAACCGCATTGTGGTTTTGTCGCAAGAAGGGTCATATTCACACAATCCCATGTAACGAACAAGAATGGGATAAAGAGTTGGCTTACAATCGCCACTTCACACAATACATAATAAATTCATACATCATTCAAGATACACACATAGGTCCGACTACGGAACCAAAAGAAAAGAAGACAACCCAACTGCTAGATCCCTGATCGTCCCAACTGGGCACCACTACTGATCAACATGAAAAGAAACATAGTAATGAACAAGATCTTCATCGAGCTCCCACTTGAGCTCAGTTGCGTCATCTGCACTGGTCTCATCAGCACCTGCAACTGTTTTGGAAGTATCTGTGAGTCAAGAGGACTCAGCAATCTCACACCCGCGAGATCAAGACTATTTAAGCTTATAGGAAAGGATGGTGTAATGAGGTGGAGCTGCAGCAAGCACTAAGCATATATGGTGGCTAACATACGCAAAGGAGAGCGAGAAGAGAAGCAACGGAACGGTCGTGAACTAGCAATGATCAAGAAGTGATCCTAAACTCCTACTTACGTCAAACATAACCCAAGAACCGTGTTCACTTCCCGGACTCCGCCGGAAAGAGACCATCACGGCGACACACGCGGTTGATGCGTTTTAAATAGGGTCAAGTGTCAAGTTCTCTACAACCGGACATTAACAAATTCCCATCTGCCACATAACCACGGGCACGGCTTCCGAAAGATAATACCTTGCAGGGGTGTCCCAACTTAGCCCATTATAAGCTCTCACGGTCAACGAAGGATAAACCTTCTCCCGGGAAGACCCGATCAGTCTCGGAATCCCGGTTTACAAGACATTTCGACAATGGTAAAACAAGACCAGCAAAGCCGCCCGAATGTGCCGACAAATCCCGAGAGGAGCTGCACATATCTCGTTCTCAGGGCACACCGGATAAGTCAAGCTACGAGTAAAACCAGACCTCGAGTTTCCCCGAGGTGGCCCCGCAGACTGCTCAGTTCGGACCAACACTCGAAGGAGCACTGGCCGGGGGGGGGGTCTAAAATAAAGATGACCCTTGAGTCTGCAGAACCCAAGGGAAAAGGGGATAAGTGGTAGCAAATGGTAAAACCAAGGTTGGGCCTTGCTGGAGGAGTTTTATTCAAAGCGAACTGTCAAGGGGGTCCCATAAATCACCCAACCGCGTAAGGAACGCAAAATCAAGGAACATAACACCGGTATGACGGAAACTAGGGCGGCAAGAGTGGAACAAAACACCAGGCATAAGGCCGAGCCTTCCACCCTTTACCAAGTATATAGATGCATTAATTAAATAAGAGATATTGTGATATCCCAACATAATTATGTTCCAACAAGGAGCAATCTTCAACTTCACCTGCAACTAACAACGCTATAAGAGGGCCTGAGCAAAAGCGGTAACATAGCCAAACAACGGTTTGCTAGGAAGGGTGACAAAGGTTAGAGGTTCATGGCAATTTGGGAGGCTTGATAAACAAGTGGTAGGTAGCGCGGCATAGCGATAGAGCGAACAGCTAGCAAGCAAAGATAGAAGTGATTTCGAGGGTATGGTCATCTTGCCTGAGATCCCACAAGGAAGAAGAACGAGTCCATGAAGAAGACAAGCGGACGTAGTCGAACGAAACCTCACAACTCCGGAATGAAACCGAAGGTAACGAGAGAAGCAACCCGGAAAGAAACAAACAACATAGTAAACAACCACCACATACACATGGCATGATGCAAAAACAAATATGATGCATGTCCGGTTTAAAGAGGCATGGCATGGCAAAGTTCACATACGAAACTACAAGTTAAGTGGAGCTCAATATGCAACGAGTTGCATATTGACGAAACGCCACAACAATTATTTAGTTCTCTCTCGTTTATGTACCCAACAATATTAAATGTTATTAACCATGGCAAGAGGTGAAGCATAATTAAACAACCTATCTAGGCAAGTTTAAATGAGGCCGGAAATAACAAACAACAATTTCCGGAAAATCGTCATGTCCATAATTTAGATTTGGTACTGTTCTTCCATAAACGCAATTTTAATATTGTTAAACAGCAAAATGAAGTGCACCATGTTAATCTAGGCATTTTCTACCCCATTTATATATAAAGTTTATTTAAATCCGAGCTACGGTTATTTAGTTATGAAATAAATCATTTTAACATATTATTCGAGCAAATTAAATCAAACAACATTTTAAACATTTTTAAACATGGATGAGAGTGGCATATTATTAAACTACACAAATTTCTGAGCATTTTACATGTTAAAATCATTTTAATCCGATGCGCCATTTGTGAGTTATTATATGCATGAAGTTCAAGGGTTTTTCTGCAAATCTGTAATCTCCTGGATAAATGCGAAAATCACCGCAGCAGAAAAAAAAACTACGGGCCGAAACTTGCTGGCCCAACATGCACAGGAGAGGGGCTGGGCGCTGCTCACCATGGGCTAAGCCCAGTCGGTGAGGAGGAGGCCGGGCAGGGAGCGCTGGGTCTTGGAGGCAGCAGGCCGGCTGGCTTGGGAGCGCTGGGCCGAAGCCAGGCTGGGCCGGAGACGTGGCTGCGGTCCACGCAGGCGACGGAAGGGTGCGGCACTTGAAGGCGGAAGGCGACGCGAGGCAAAGGAGGAGCGGCAGCGGGGTCGCAAGGGGAGGAGGCTGCTGCGGGCGGCCGGTGCTCGAGGAACTCCTCTCCTCGGGCGCTCGGCGACAGGGGGTCTCGCTCCTCTCCTCTCTCTGGGTGGCCGTGCAAGGGAGAGGACGAGAGGAAGAGGGTGAGGGGATCGGGAGGATGAGACAGGGGAGGCTGGCGGCGCTGCAGGGGAGAGATCGAGAGGAGGGAGAGATGGGCTAGGGTTAAGAAGCTGGTGAGGGCGGCTGGGCCTTAGAGGCCGGCCGAGTGGAGAGGGAAAATTGACCAGAGGCCTGGCCTAGTGGCATTCGGCTGCTGGGCTTCTCTTCTCCCTCTCTCTTATTTCTTTTAGCAGAAAATAAATAGAGAGAAGAAAAGAAAGATAGGGTTAGGGAAAGAATTTGCACATGCGGGTAATTTTCCCGGACTCACAAAAAAATATGCTCGTTCCGAGAAAAACGGAGTGGATAAGATTGCAGGGTTTAAATTCAAATGCATTTGAATTTAATTCAAATGTTTTGAACAAGGAGTAGGATTACAAAGTGTCCAAAATGTTGAACATTTAGGAAGGGCCTCGATAAGAGGGAAAATAATTGTTGGCAAAGCTTGGAGGTGAAACTTGAAGTGGAAATAGGCATGGGAATTAATTTGCAAGTGTGTTCCAGTTGATTCCAAACTAATGGAATATTTATAATAGCTCCATAAATATTAGGAGGATATGTTATAAAGAGAAATCACCATGTGAATTCCCTCGATTTAAATGGATCGAAGATCCATGCAATTTATTTAGTTGAGTATTTATGCAAAGATTTAATGACATGATGGCATGATGACATGATGCAATGCAAAAATAAAACAGCAAGCACCGAAAGAAACACGCGGTGATTACAAAAATAAGGAAGTCTTCTGAAGCGTCGGTCTCGGGGCGTGACAACACTCCACCACTACGAGAGGATCTCGTCCCGAGATCTAGGATGGCACCGGAAAGAAACGGAAGAGGAATAGGTAAAACAAGTTGCTTCTTGACAAACGAGTGAAACTAAAGAACCTTTAGAGATGGAACACTTGAAAGAAGAATACGACAGAGTTGATCAAAATTTAAAACACTCCGTTATCAAAGAGGAACAAGGAACCTTGTAGATTGAAAAGCATGGGAAAGAGCTTAACGGATCAAAAGGAATATGAAAACACACCGGTAGAAAAGAGAAACAAGGAACTCCATGAGAACCTTGTGGTTAAGTGACACAATAGATATTTAAACCACTCCGGTTAAAACAAGATAGAGAAGGAATAAGAATGATAAAATTTGGGCAGCACTCCGACTGTAAATGGAAGGAATTGAACATGATCTTGACAAGATGAGAGGATACTCGATGAAATTAACAACACATTTCCTCCGGTACTAATGAAAGAATGGCACAAGGGGTAAGAAAGATTTCAGACAGCACTCCGGTTGAGGAAGGAGACCAAACTTGATAAAATGAGAGAACTCGAATGAAAACACGACACTCTGGCTAAACGGATAAGAAAGGAAAAGTTACATGATCTTGACAAAACAAGATGATTGGTCGAAGAGAGCAACATCACAATGCCTCCGGAAACAATGCATGATAGTTAGATAGTTGGAATGAATAGAACGAAGAATGAAACCAACATCTCCTACCATAAATGAATTTTGAGGAGCATCCTTACGAAATAGGATGAACGGAGTTGTTGGAAAACCAACAACGAAAAGGATAAGCTTGTAGTGGGCTTATGGGAACATCCCAACATTATGAGGTGACAAACTGCCACCAACGGAAACAATGATTGATTGAATTGGGATCAACAAGGAGATGAAAACTTCTTCCACCAAAAGGAGAAAGAGAAAACTTGATCATTGATAAACTCCCCAAATAGCTACATTCCTTAGGGAAGGCTATAGGTGAAATATAACCCAATAGAACTCCAACAAAAAGATTGATTGGATGAAAAAAAATCTCTTGAACAAAGATAAAATGATGGATTTAAATATGTCACTCTTGAAAACTTTGTGAATCATGAAACCCGAAGGAAAATTATCGAGAATGACATAACACCACCTCAAAAGATATTGATAGAGAGAATTGCACTTCGGAATGCAAGAAGAAGAATGCTTGAACTCCTCAAGACAAACATGTGTTGAACACCATGTTTATTTTAGAGTAAAGCTTGACTGATCTTGACCCTGAGAGAAATCTTGAAGAACAATTGAAGAATGAAAAGAATCCTTGACGAAGCACCACGTATAGCCTCCATGAAGAACTCCGGTAATAAAAGAATGATCAAACGAAAGGGAAAGTTGAAAAGAACTCCGGGAGAAGCCTTGCAATGATTTAGATGGAGCTTTGAAAAAATATAACCGAGAAAAACTTGGAACTCCGGAAAGAAAATGAACAAATGAGATCAAGAATTTTGATGAATCTCCGGAATAAGGAATTAGTCACTTGGAGGAAAACAAGAATAAGAATTACATTACGCGTATCCTTCACCAATTTAGATTGATGACAAGCAACGGATTTGGCATACCACTTATTCTCGTAGAAAGGATTAAGATAGATATAGCGCAAACTTGGGAAAAGTCTTCAACGATCCGCCGGTAGGATTGAAACAACGAATGAATTGATATGATAACGAGGGAAGAGAAATCTTGAACGAACCACCGTAAGAATTGGAAATGAAAGTAGCAAAAGCACAAATCACCGGGAAGAATTAGAAAAAATGAATAAAGATACTTGACGGAATATAAATATATGAGAACGAAGAGATCACGAACTGACTAGAGAATACTTGAACGATGCACCGGAAGAATATGGAGATGAACGAAGAGACATCAATTTAGAATAATTGGAGAACGAAGCTGAAAACTTAGAACGAAGAAATCTTCTGAAATGATGGCCTTAGGATGATCAAGAAACAAAACAACTCATGAAAATACTCCGTATGGTTATGAAAAGAATTCTCGCAATCGAAAACAATTATGAGAGGATGGCATCAAGTTAGAACCATGAATCTTCAAGAGAACGGAGCAAGATTTAAGAGAAACTCTTCTTCGGTCTTCAAATGTTGAGAATGATGACGAGAAACACCACCATGAATTATTGAGACCCTCCGGAACAATGGATAATAGAAATGATGAACCAACGATGAAAGAATTTGAAAGATCTTGGAGAAAGACATTTGACTGATGATAATTCATTCTTACGTCAAACTTTGCAATGAATTTGAGAATAACTCCAGAAAAATTAGAAGAGTCAGGTAAGATCCTGGGAAAAGACCTGTGGGTTAGGGCCCACTCAAGAGAAACACCGTTGAAATGATTAAAAGAAAGATTGCGCCGGATGAATTAAATGAGTTGAATGAGATAACAACCTCGAAATAGCTTGAACGGATTAGGAATGAAAACATGAATCTCCTGAGGCGTCTTCGGTACTCCGGAACAATTGAATAGCACGCGAAGAATGATTAAGAGTTGCACCGGCATGAGAAAACATTTGAAACGAGGAAAGGATATGATCGACAAAGCTTGAATTGAATCCACCGGAGAAGAAAGAAAACGAAGAATAATAAACTTGAAGAACATCTTCATGAGAACCACCGGGTAAGAACATTGATTGAAAAGAATGAAGGGACTTCGCATCAATAAAAAGGATACTCGATTAAGAAATCTGAGTCCTTAAAGAAAAAGGGGTGGGAGGGTGGGAAAACAAAGACAACTTGGGTCGGATGAAACGAACACCGTTGAGAAAATCTTAGAATTGATCTTGCAAACGTTGGAATGACTGGATGCACTTGAAGAGAAACACGCCGGTTGGAAAAGAATTAACATGACGATCTCGATGATCAAGAAGGATTAGTATTCACATAGCAATATGAGAACACCGTTTAGGGAAGGTATGGATTCAACATTTGACTTCGAAGCAACTCGAATACCACAAAACAAAACAAAACAAAGGATTTGGCTTGCAGAATAAGCCGGAACAAACATATGATAGATATTTCGTCTGAAGTTTTCGTGGTGGGGCCCACACAGGCTCGATCGTACAGCACCATCATGTACAAGGCAGTGCACATGACATACGAAGCGTCCCCGAGTCGGCATAGCCAAGGACTCTTTAAGACACTACGAGACCACTGTAAAACCAACCGTGGAAAGGCGGACCACTAGACGTCGAACCCCAATCTCATATCATGCATCTGTCGGAAAGATATCCTAGGAGCTACTTGAATTCCCACTTATAAACTCCTGAAACTTTCTGGTTATGCAATCTGGTGTTGGGGATACAAGGGACACAAAATATATCACCCAAACTAGCAATCCCTAGATCCAGCTGTATCCATCCGTCAACACATAACCAAGAAACCTTCGGAAATCGTTTACCTCAACCTTCGAAAAACATCCGTTATACGAGTTCTGGCAATACTCCTGAACTCCCGCCCCAGTACTGGGTGGCGTCGAGGTGATCTCACCAACAACTACATAAAAGAGATTTCGATGTCGGCGAAACTCAGGTATTCCAGAACTGCAACGATAAAATTGTGACGACAACACCTCGGAGCTCAACTCCCCGGGACACTGCCACAACCCCTAAATGTCAGGAGGCACCAAGAACAATGTTCTCATCACAAAACCATCGAAACGATTCCAAGATACCCGCGTGATCCTAAAAAAATTTTAGTGAAATTTGAGGAGAGAAGAGTCAAAACTTCTACGTCAGGAGACCTCACCAGAGCGACGAAGGGACTGAGGAGTAAAAAGAATCCTACTCCCCGATATATATAATCCTAAGACTCAAAACATTTTTGTTCTAGACTCAACAACGTCAGCGATTCGATCAAGCAGGGGGCTCCTAAGTCGGGGATGGCTCTGATACCAACTTGTAACACCCACGATGCGGTTATATCTCCCACGTGTCGAGGCACGACTTAGAGGCATAACCGCATTGTGGTTTTGTCGCAAGAAGGGTCATATTCACACAATCCCATGTAATGAACAAGAATGGGATAAAGAGTTGGCTTACAATCGCCACTTCACACAATACATAATAAATTCATACATCATTCAAGATACACACATAGGTCCGACTACGGAACCAAAAGAAAAGAAGACAACCCAACTGCTAGATCCCTGATCGTCCCAACTGGGCACCACTACTGATCAACATGAAAAGAAACATAGTAATGAACAAGATCTTCATCGAGCTCCCACTTGAGCTCAGTTGCGTCATCTGCACTGGTCTCATCGGCACCTGCAACTGTTTTGGAAGTATCTGTGAGTCACGAGGACTCAGCAATCTCACACCCGTCGAGATCAAGACTATTTAAGCTTATAGGAAAGGATGGTGTAATGAGGTGGAGCTGCAGCAAACACTAAGCATATATGGTGGCTAACATACGCAAAGGAGAGCAAGAAGAGAAGCAACGGAACGGTCGTGAACTAGCAATGATCAAGAAGTGATCCTGAACTCCTACTTACGTCAAACATAACCCAAGAACCGTGTTCACTTCCCGGACTCCGCCGGAAAGAGATCATCACGGCGACACACGCGGTTGATGCGTTTTAAATAGGGTCAAGTGTCAAGTTCTCTACAAACGGACATTAACAAATTCCCATCTGCCACATAACCGCGGGCACGGCTTTCGAAAGATAATACCCTGCAGGGGTGTCCCAACTTAGCCCATTATAAGCTCTCACGGTCAACGAAGGATAAACCTTCTCCCGGGAAGACCCGATCAGTCTTGGAATCCCGGTTTACAAGACATTTCGACAATGGTAAAACAAGACCAGCAAAGCCGCCCAAATGTGCCGACAAATCCCGAGAGGAGCTGCACATATCTCGTTCTCAGGGCACACCGGATAAGTCAAGCTATGAGTAAAACAAGACCTCGAGTTTCCCCGAGGTGGCCCCGCAGGCTGCTCGGTTCGGACCAACACTCGAAGGAGCACTGGCCCCCCCGGGGGGGGGGGGGGGTCTAAAATAAAGATGACCCTTGAGTCTGCAGAACCCAAGGGAAAAGGAGATAGGTGGTAGCAAATGGTAAAACCAAGGTTGGGCCTTGCTGGAGGAGTTTTATTCAAAGCGAACTGTCAAGGGGGTCCCATAAATCACCCAACCGCGTAAGGAACGCAAAATCAAGGAACATAACACCGGTATGACGGAAACTAGGGCGGCAAGAGTGGAACAAAACACCAGGCATAAGGCCGAGCCTTCCACCCTTTACCAAGTATATAGATGCATTAATTAAATAAGAGATATTGTGATATCCCAACATAATTATGTTCCAACAAGGAGCAATCTTCAACTTCACCTGCAACTAACAACGCTATAAGAGGGCTGAGCAAAAGCGGTAACATAGCCAAACAACGGTTTGCTAGGAAGGGTGACAAAGGTTAGAGGTTCATGGCAATTTGGGAGGCTTGATAAGCAAGTGGTAGGTAGCACGGCATAGCGATAGAGCGAACAGCTAGCAAGCAAAGATAGAAGTGATTTCGAGGGTATGGTCATCTTGCCTGAGAGCCCGCAAGGAAGAAGAACGAGTCCATGAAGAAGACAAGCGGACGTAGTCGAACGAAACCTCACAACTCCGGAACGAAACCGAAGGTAACGAGAGAAGCAACCCGGAAAGAAACAAACAACATAGTAAACAACCACCACATACACATGGCATGATGCAAAAACAAATATGATGCATGTCCGGTTTAAAGAGGCATGGCATCGCAAAGTGCACATACGAAACTACAAGTTAAGTGGAGCTCAATATGCAACGAGTTGCATATTGACGAAACGCCACAACAATTATTTAGTTCTCTCTCGTTTATGTACCCAACAATATTAAATGTTATTAACCATGGCAAGAGGTGAAGCATAATTAAACAACCTATCTAGGCAAGTTTAAATGAGGCCGGAAATAACAAACAACAATTTCCGAAAAATCCTCATGTCCATAATTTAGATTTGGTACTGTTCTGCCATAAACGCAATTTTAATATTGTTAAACAGCAAAATTAAGTGCACCATGTTAATCTAGGCATTTTTCTACCCCATTTACATATAAAGTTTATTTAAATCCGAGCTACGGTTATTTAGTTATGATATAAATCATTTTAACATATTATTTGAGCAAATTTAATCAAACAACATTTTAAACATTTTTAAACATGGATGAGAGTGGCATATTATTAAATTACACAAATTTCTGAGCATTTTACATGTTAAAATCATTTTAATCCGATGGACCATCTGTGAGTTATTATATGCATGAAGTTCAAGGGTTTTTCTGCAAATCTGTAATCTCCTGGATAAATGCGAAAATCACCGCAGCAGAAAAAAAAACACTACGGGCCGAAACTTGCTGGCCCAACATGCACAGGAGAGGGGCTGGGCGCTGCTCACCATGGGCTAAGCCCAGACGGTGAGGAGGAGGCCGGGCAGGGAGCGCTGGGTCTTGGAGGCAGCAGGCCGGCTAGCTTGGGAGCGCTGGGCCGAAGCCAGGCTGGGCCGGAGACGTGGCTGCGGTCCACGCAGGCGACGGAAGGGTGCGGCGCTTGATGGCGGAAGGCGACGCGAGGCAAAGGAGGAGCGGCAGCGGGGTCGCGAGGGGAGGAGGCTGCTGCGGGTGGCCGGTGCTCGAGGAACTCCTCTCCTCGGGCGCTCGGCGACAGGGGGTCTCGCTCCTCTCCTCTCTCTGGGTGGCCGTGCAAGGGAGAGGACGAGAGGAAGAGGGTGAGGGGATCGGGAGGATGAGACAGGGGAGGCTGGCGGCGCTGCAGGGGAGAGATCGAGAGGAGGGAGAGATGGGCTAGGGTTAAGAAGCT
Organism: Triticum aestivum; assembly: GCF_018294505.1. Lineage (NCBI taxonomy): Eukaryota > Viridiplantae > Streptophyta > Magnoliopsida > Poales > Poaceae > Triticum > Triticum aestivum. The sequence goes on along the minus strand of NC_057799.1, from coordinate 465,035,312 downwards.
GGTGAGGGCGGCTGGGCCTTAGAGGCCGGCCGAGTGGAGAGGGAAAATTGACCAGAGGCCTGGCCTAGTGGCATTCGGCTGCTGGGCTTCTCTTCTCCCTCTCTCTTATTTCTTAGCAGAAAATAAATAGAGAGAAGAAAAGAAAGATAGGGTTAGGGAAAGAATTTGCACATGCGGGTAATTTTCCCGGACTCACAAAAAAATATGCTCGTTCCGAGAAAAACGGAGTGGATAAGATTGCAGGGTTTAAATTCAAATGCATTTGAATTTAATTCAAATGTTTTGAACAAGGAGTAGGATTACAAAGTGTCCAAAATGTTGAACATTTAGGAAGGGCCTCGATAAGAGGGAAAATAATTGTTGGCAAAGCTTGGAGGTGAAACTTGAAGTGGAAATAGGCATGAGAATTAATTTGCAAGTGTGTTCCGGTTGATTCCAAACTAATGGAATATTTATAATAGCTCCATAAATATTAGGAGGATATGTTATAAAGATAAATCACCATGTGAATTCCCTCGATTTAAATGGATCGAAGATCCATGCAATTTATTTAGTTGAGTATTTATGCAAAGATTTAATGACATGATGGCATGATGACATGATGCAATGCAAAAATAAAAGAGCAAGCACCGAAAGAAACACGTGGTGATTACGAAAATAAGGAAGTCTTCTGAAGCGTCGGTCTCGGGGCGTTACAACACTCCACCACTACGAGAGGATCTCGTCCCGAGATCTAGGATGGCACCGGAAAGAAACGGAAGAGGAATAGGTAAAACAAGTTGCTTCTTGACAAACGAGTGGGAGGCGCATGGGGGGCGCAGGGGGAGGCCCATGGGAGGCGCACCAGCCCACTAGGGGCTGGTTCCCCTCCCACTTCAGCCCATGGGGCCTTCCAGGATAGGTGGCCCCACCCGGTGGACCCCCGGGACCCTTCGGTGGTCCCGGTACAATACCGATAACCCCCGAAACTTTCCCGGTGGCCGAAACTGGACTTCCTATATATAATTCTTCACCTCCGGACCATTCCGGAACTCCTCGTGACGTCCGGGATATCATCCGGGACTCCGAACAACTTTCGGGTTTCCGCATACTAATATCTCTACAACCCTAGCGTCACCGAACCTTAAGTGTGTAGACCCTACGGGTTCGGGAGACATGCAGACATGACCGAGACGCCTCTCCGGTCAATAACCAACAGCGGGATCTGGATACCCATGTTGGCTCCCACATGTTCCATGATGATCTCATCGGGTGAACCACGGTGTCGAGGATTCAATCAATCCCGTATACAATTCCCTTTGTCAATCGGTACGTTACTTGCCCGAGATTCGATCGTCGGTATCCCAATACCTTGTTCAATCTCGTTACCGGCAAGTCACTTTACTCGTACCGTAATGCATGATCCCGTGGCTAACTCCTTAGTCACATTGAGCTCATTATGATGATGCATTACCAAGTGGGCCCAGAGATACCTCTCCGTCATACGGAGTGACAAATCCCAGTCTCGATCCGTGCCAACCCAATAGACACTTTCGGAGATACCCGTAGTGCACCTTTATAGTCACCCAGTTACGTTGTGACGTTTGGTACACCCAAAGCACTCCTACGGCATCCGGGAGTTGCACGATCTCATGGTCTAAGGAAATGATACTTGACATTGGAAAAGCTCTAGCAAACGAACTACACGATCTTTGTGCTATGCTTAGGATTGGGTCTTGTCCATCACATCATTCTCCTAATGATATGATCCCGTTATCAATGACATCCAATGTCCATAGTCAGGAAACCACGACTATCTATTGATCAACGAGCTAGTCAACTAGAGGCTTACTAGGGACACGTTGTGGTCTATGTATTCACACATGTATTATGATTTCCGGATAACACAATTGTAGCATGAACAATAGACAATTATCATGAACAAGGAAATATAATAATAACCATTTATTATTGCCTCTATGGCATATTTCCAACAGTCTCCCACTTGCACTAGAGTCAATAATCTAGTTCACATCACCATGTGATTAACACTGACAGGTCACGTCACCATGTGACCAACATCTAAAGAGTTTACTAGAGTCAACAATCTAGTTCACATCATTATGTGATTAACACTCAATGTGTTCTGGTTTGATCATGTTATGCTTGTGAGAGAGGTTATTAGTCAACGGGTCTGAACCTTTCAGAACCGTGTGCTTTACGAATATCTATGTCATCTTGTGGATGCTACCACGCGCTATTTGGATCCATTTCAAATAATTGTTCTACTATACGAATCCGGTTTACTACTCAGAGTCATCCGGATTAGTGTCAAAGTTCGCATCGACGTAACCCTTTACGACGAACTCCTTTTCACCTCCATAATCGAGAAAATTCCTTAGTCCACTAGATACTAAGGATAAGTTCGACCGCTGTCATGTGATCCATTCCTGGATCACTATTGTACCCCTTGACCAACTCATGGCAAGGCACACTTCATGTGCGGTACACAACATAGCATACTATAGAGCCTACGTCTGAAGCATAGGGGACGACCTTCGTCCTTTCTCTCTCTTCTGCTGTGGTCAGGTCTTGAGTCTTACTCAATGTTCACACCTTGTAACACAGCCAAGAACTCCTTCTTTGCTGATCTATTTTGAACTCTTTCAAATCATGTCAAGGTGTGCTGTCTTTTGAAAGTATCATCAGGCGTCTTGATCTATCTCTATGGATCTTGATGCCCAATATGTAAGCAGCTTTATCCAGGTCTACCTTTGAAAAACTCCTTTCAAACAACCCTTTATGCTTTCCAGAAATTTTACATCATTTCGGATCAACAATATGTCATTCACATATACTTATCAGAAATGTTGTAGGGCTCCCACTCACTTTATTGTAAATACAAGTTTCTAACAAACTTTGTATAAACCCAAAAACTTTGATCACTCCATCAAAGCGTATATTCTGACTCCGAGATGCTTGCTCTAATCCATGGAAGGATCGCTGGAGCTAGCATACCTTTTAGCATCCTTAGGATCGACAAAACCTTTCTGATTGTATCACATACAACCTTTCCTTACGAAAACTGGTAAGGAAACTTGTTTTGACATCCATCTGCCAGATTTCATAAATGTAGCTAATGCTAACATGATTCCGACGGAACTAAGCATCGCTACGGATGAGAAAAACTCATCGTAGTCAACTCCTTGAACTTGTGAAAATACTCTTTGCCACAAGTCGAGCTTCGTAGACGGTAACATTACCGTCCATGTCCGTCTTCTTATTAAAGATCCATTTATCTCAATGGCTTGCCGATCATCGGGCAAGTTCACCAAAGTCCATGCTTTGTTCTGATACATGGATTCTATCTCGGATTTCATGGCCTCGAGCCATTCGTCGGAATATGGGCCCACCATCGCTTCTCCATAGCTCGTAGGTTCATTGTTGTCTAGCAACATGACTTCCAAGACAGGATCACGCATTACTCTGAACTAGTGCGCATCCTCGTCGTCCTACGAGGTTTGGTAGTGACTTGATCCGAAGTTTCATGATCACTATCATAAGCTTCCACTTCAATTGGTGTAGGTGCCACAGGAACAACTTCGTGTGCCCTGCTACACACTAGTTGAAGCGACGGTTCAATAACCTTATTAAGTCTCCACCATCCTCCCACTCAATTCTTTCGAGAGAAACTTTTCCTCGAGAAAGGACTCGTTTCTAGAAGCAATTACTTTTGCTTCCAGATATGAAATAGGAGGTATACCCAACTGTTTTTGGGTATTCTATGAAGATGCATTTATCCGCTTTGGGTTCGAGCTTATCAGCCTGAAACTTTTTCACATAAGCATCGCAGCCCCAAACTTTTAAGAAACGACAACTTAGGTTTCTATAAACGGTGTCGTCTCAACGGAATTGCGTGGTGCCCCTTTTAAAGTGAATGCGGTTGTCTCTAATGCCTAACCCATAAACGATAGTGGTAATTTGATAAGAAACATCATGGTATGCACCATATCCAATAGGGTGCAGTTATGATGTTCGGACACACCATCACACTATGGTGTTCCAGGCAGTATTAATTGTGAAACACTTTCCACAATGTCTCAATTGTGTGCCAAACTCGTATCTCAGATACTCATCTCTATGATCATATCACAGACATTTTATCCTCTTGTCACGACGATCTTCAACTTCACTCTGAAATTACTTGAACCTTTCAATAATTCAGACTAGTGTTTCATCAAGTAAATACACTCAGCATCTACTCAAATCATTTGTGAAGTAAGAACATAACGATGTCCACTGCATGCCTCAGCACTCATTGGACTGCATACATCAAAATGTATTACTTCCAATAAGTTGCTCTCTTGTTCCATCTTACTGAAAACAAGGACTTTCAGTCATCTTGCCCATGTGGTATGATTTGCATGTCTCAAGTGATTCAAAATCAAGTGAGTCCAAACGATCCATCTGTATGGAGTTTCTTCATGCATATATACCAATAGACATGGTTCGCATGTCTCAATCTTTTCAAAAATGAGTGAGTCCAAAGATCCACCTACATGGAGCTTCTTCATGCGTTCAACACCAATATGACTCAAGTGGCAGTGCCACAAGTATGTGGTACTATCATTACTATCTTATATCTTTTGGCATGAACATGTGTATCACTACGATCGAGATTCATTTCAGGTGCAAGACCATTGAAGGTATTATTCAAATAAACAGAGTAACCATTATTCTCCTTAAATGAATAACCGTTTTGCGGTAAACATAATCCAATCATGTTCAATGCAAACACCAAATCTCGATGGTAGAGGGAGCATGCGATGCTTGATCACATCAACCTTGGAAACACTTCCAACACATATCGTCATCTCACCTTTAGCTAGTCTCCATTTATTCCGCAGCTTTTATTTCGAGTTAGTAACACTTAGCAACCGAACCGGTATCTAATACCCTGGTGCTGCTAGGAGTACTAGTAAAGTACACATTCATATAACGTATATCCAATATACTTCTGTCGACCTTGCCTGCCTTCTCATCTACCAAGTATCTAGGGTAGTACTGCTTCAGTGACCGTTCCTCTCATTACAGAAGCACTTAGTCTCGGGTTTGGGTTCAACCTTGGGATTCTTTACTAGAGCAGCAAACGACTCGCTGTTTCATGAAGTATCCCTTTCGCCCTTGCCCTTCTTAAACTAGTGGTTTTACTAACCATCAACAATTGATGCTCCTTCTTGATTTCTACTCTCGCGGTGTCAAACATCGCGAATAGCTCAAGGATCATCATAACTATCCTTGATATGTTATAGTTCATTACGAAGCTCTACTAGCTTGGTGGTAGTGACTATGGAGAACTATCACTATCTCATCTGGGAGATTAACTCCCACTCGATTCAAGCGATTGTGGCACTCACACAATCTGAGCACACGCTCAACGATTGAGCTTTTCTCCCTTAGTTTGCAGGCTTAAGAAACTTGTCAGAGGTCTCATACCTCTTGACGTGGGCACTAGTCTTGAAATCCCAATTTCAGTCTTCGGAACATCTCACATGTTTTGCGACGTTTCAAAAACGTCTTTGGTGCCACAATTCTAAACCGCACTGAACTATCACGTAGTCATCAAAACGTGTATGTCAGATGTTTCGTAACATCTACAGACGACGCTGAGGTTCAGCACACCGAGCGGTGCATTAAGGACATAAGCCTTCTGTGCAACAATGAGGACAATCCTCTGTTTACGGACCCAGTCCGCATAATTGCTACTACCAACTTTCAACTAAATTTTCTCTAGGAACATATCTTAACCAGTAGAACTAAAGCGCAAGCTATGACATAATTTGCAAATACCTTTTTGACTATGTTCATGATAATGAAGTTCATCTGATTATGAACTCCCACTCAGATAGACATCCCTCTAGTCATCTAAGTGAAACATGATCCGAGTTTAACTAGGCCAGTCCGATCATCACGTGAGACGGACTAGTCAAGATCGGTGAACATCTTCATGTTGATCGTATCTTCTATACGACTCATGCTCGAACTTTCGGTCCTCCGTGTTCCGAGGCCATGTCTGTACATGCTAGGCTCGTCAAGTCAACCTAAGTGTATTGCGTGTGTTCCGAGGCCATGTCTGTACATGCTAGGCTCGTCAACACCCGTTGTATTCGAACGTTAGAATTTATCACACCCGATCATCCCGTGGTGCTTCGAAACAACGAGCCTTCGCAACGGTGCACAGTTAGGGTGAACACTTTCTTGAAATTATTATAAGGGATCATCTTACTTACTACCGTCGTTCTAAGCAAATAAGATGCAAAAACATGATAAACATCATATGCAATCAAATAGTGACATGATATGGCCAATATCATCATGCTCCTTTGATCTCCATCTTCGGGGCACCATGATCATCTTTGTCACCGGCATGACACCATGATCTCCATCATTGTGTCTTCATGAAGTCGTCACGCCAACGATTACTTCTACTTCTATGGCTAACGCGTTTAGCAACGAAGTAAAGTAATTTACATGGCGTTATTCAATGACACGCAGGTCATACAAAATAATAAAGACAACTCCTATGGCTCCTGCCGGTTTTCATACTCATCGACATGCAAGTCGTGATTCCTATTACAAGAATATGATCAATCTCATACATCACATATATCATTCATCACATCTTCTGGACATATCACATCACATAGCACTTGCTGCAAAAACAAGTTAGACGTCCTCTAATTGTTGTTGCAAGTTTTTACGTGGTTTGTAGGTTTCTAGCAAGAACGTTTCTTACCTACGTATGACCACAACGTGATTTGCCAATTTCTATTTACCCTTCATAAGGACCCTTTTCATCGAATCCGTTCCGACTAAAGTAGGAGAGACAGACACCCGCTAGCCACCTTATGCAACTTGTGCATGTCAGTCGGTGGAACCTGTCTCACGTAAGTGTACGTGTAAGGTCGGTCCGGGCCGCTTCATCCTACAATGCCGCCGAAACAAGAAAAGACTAGTAGCAGCAAGAAGAATTGGCAAACTCAACGCCCACAACTACTTTGTGTTCTACTCGTGCATAGTAACTACGCATAGACCTGGCTCTGATACCACTGTTGGGAATCGTAGCATAATTTTAAAATTTTCCTACGCTCACCAAGATGCATCTATGGAGTCTACTAGCAACGAGGGGAAATGAGTGCATCTACATACCCTTGTAGATCGTGAGCGGAAGCGTTCCAATGAACGTGGATGACGGAGTCGTACTCGCCGTGATCCAAATCACCGATGACCGAGTGCCGAACGGACGGCACCTCCGCGTTCAACACACGTACGGTGCAGCGACGTCTCCTCCTTCTTGATCCAGCAAGGGGGAAGGAGAGGTTGATGGAGATCCAGCAGCACGACGGCGTGGTGGTGGATGTAGCGGGTCTCCGGCAGGGCTTCGCAAGCTTCTGCGAGAGAGAGAGAGAGGTGTTGCAGGGGAGGAGGGAGGCGCTCAAGGCTGTAGGTTGCTGCCCTCCCTCCCCCTTTTATATAGGCCCCCTGGGGGGAGGGGGCGCCGGCCCTAGAGATGAGATCTCATGGGGGGGGGGGGCGGCCACAAGGGGGGAAGGGGTTGCCTTGCCCCCCAAGGCAAGGGGGAACTCCCCCCCTTAGGGTTCCCAACCCTAGGCGCATGGGGGAGGCCCATGGGGGGGCGCCCAGCCCACTAGGGGCTGGTTCCCTTCCACTTTCAGCCCACGGGGCCCTCCGGGATAGGTGGCCCCACCCGGTGGACCCCCGGGACCCTTTCGGTGGTCCCGGTACAATACCGGTAACCCCTGAAACTTTCCCGGTGGCCGAAACTGGACTTCCTATATATAATTCTTCACCTCCGGACCATTCCGGAACCGCTCGTGACGTCCGGGATCGCATCCGGGACTCCGAACAACTTTCGGGCTTCCGCATACATATACCTCTACAACCCTAGCGTCACCGAACCTTAAGTGTGTAGACCCTACGGGTTCGGGAGACATGCGGACATGACCGAGACGCCTCTCCGGTCAATAACCAACAGCGGGATCTGGATACCCATGTTGGCTCCCACATGTTCCACGATGATCTCATCGGATGAACCACAGTGTCGAGGATTCAATCAATCCCGTATGCAATTCCCTTTGTCAATCGGTATGTTACTTGCCCGAGATTCGATCGTCGGTATCCCAATACCTTGTTCAATCTCGTTACCGGCAAGTCTCTTTACTCGTACCGCAATGCATGATCCCGTGACTAACGCCCTAGTCACATTGAGCTCATTATGATGATGCATTACCGAGTGGGCCCAGAGATACCTCTCCGTCACACGGAGTGACAAATCCCAGTCTCGATCCGTGCCAACCCAACAGACACTTTCGGAGATACCCGTAGTGCACCTTTATAGTCACCCAGTTACGTTGTGACGTTTGGCACACCCAAAGCACTCCTACGGTATCAGGGAGTTGCACGATCTCATGGTCTAAGGAAAAGATACTTGACATTGGAAAAGCTCTAGCAAACGAAACTACACGATCTTTTATGCTATGCTTAGGATTGGGTCTTGTCCATCACATCATTCTCCTAATGATGTGATCCCGTTATCAACGACATCCAATGTCCATGGTCAGGAAACCGTAACCATCTATTGATCAACGAGCTAGTCAACTAGAGGCTTACTAGGGACATGGTGTTGTCTATGTATCCACACATGTATCTGAGTTTCCTATCAATACAATTTTAGCATGGATAATAAACGATTATCATGAACAATGAAATATAATAATAACCAATTTATTATTGCCTCTAGGGCATATTTCCAACAATAATAACCATTTATTATTGCCTCTAGGGCATATTTCCAACAGGCCCTCCTATGGCGCGCCCTACAGGAGTCCTACAACCACCGGGAGTAGGATTCCCCCCTTCCAAGTAATAGGAGTAGGAGTCAAGGAAAAGAGAAGAGAAGGAAGGAGGGGGCGCAACCCCTCCCCCTAGTCCAATTCGGACTAGGCCTTGGGGGGCGCGCAGCCTCCCCTCTCTCTTTCCCCTAAAGCCCAATAAGGCCCATATACTCCCCGGCGAATTCCCGTAACTCTCCGGTACTCCGAAAAATACCCGAATCACTCGGAACCTTTCCGATGTCTGAATATAGTCGTCCAATATATCGATCTTTACGTATCGACCATTTCGAGACTCCTCGTCATGTCCCCGATCTCATCCGGGACTTCGAACTACCTTCGGTACATAAAATTACATAACTCATAATACAAATCGTCACCGAACTTTAAGCGTGCGGACCCTACGGGTTCGAGAACTATGTAGACATGACCGAGACACTTCTCCGGTCAATAACCAATAGCGGAACCTGGATGCCCATATTGGCTCCCACATATTCTACGAATCTTTATCGGTCAAACCGCATAACAACATACGTTGTTCCCTTTGTCATCGGTATGTTACTTGCCCAAGATTCGATCGTCGGTATCTTTAATACCTAGTTCAATCTCGTTACCGGCAAGTCTCTTTACTCGTTTCGTAACACATCATCCTGCAACTAACTCATTAGTTACAATGCTTGCAAGGCTTATAGTGATGTGTATTACCGAGTGGGCCCAAAGATATGTAACACCCCGCATGTAACTTGCCATATTTGTAACTCCGACTCTTGCCATTTCCGGCTATGTGATATGTTTTTCCCTCCGTTGTCGGGTTTTGTCTTTCGTTTTGTATTTTGTCATGTCATGCATTTTCATATCATGTCATCATGCGCATTACTTTTGCATATGTGTTCGTCTCATGCATCCGAGCATTTTCCCCGTTGTCCGTTTTCCAATCCGGCGCTCCTATCTCCTCCGGTGCACCCCTCTAGTTTTCTTTCGTGTGCGTGTGTCAAACTTTCTCGGAATGGACCGAGGCTTGTCAAGTGGTCTTAATATACCACCCGGAGACTACCGGTCAAGTTTCGTTCCATTCGGAGGTCGTTTGGTACTCCATCGGTTAACCTGGCTCTGATACCAACTTGTAACGCCCACGATGCGGCTATATCTCCCACGTGTCGAGGCACGACTTAGAGGCATAACCGCATAGTGGTTTTGTCGCAAGAAGGGTCATCTTCACACAATCCCATGTAATGAACAAGAATGGGATAAAGAGTTGGCTTACAATCGCCACTTCACTCAATACATAAATATCATTCATACATCATCCAAAATACAAACATATGGACCGACTACGGTCAAAATCCAGATTAAAATAAGACAACCCCAAATGCTAGATCCCCGATCGTCCCAACTGGGCTCCACTACTGATCATCAGGGAAAAGACACATAGTAACGACCACGTTCCTCGTCGAACTCCCACTTGAGATCGACGCCATCGTCTGCACCGGCATCGTCGGCACCTGCAACTGGTGTTGGAAGTATCTGTGAGTCACGGGACTCAGCAATCTCACACCCGCGAGATCAAGACTATTTAAGCTTATAGGACAAAAAGGAGCAAAAAGGTGGAGCTGCAGCGGCAAAAGCATATAGGGTGGCGCTAACTTGCGCAAATGAGAGCGAGAAGAGAAGCAAAGGAACGGACGTCAGCTGGCAATGACCAAGAAGAGGTCCTGAACACCTACTTACGTCATACATAACACAGACCGTGTTCACTTCCCGGACTCCGCCGGAGAAGAGGACCATCACGGCTACCACGCACTTGGTGTATTTAATTGGGTCAAGTGACAAGTTATCTACAACCGGACATTTAACAAATTCCCATCTGCCTCATAACCGCGGGCCACGGCTTTCGAAAGATAATACCCTGCAGGGGTGTCCCAACTTAGCCCATCATAAGCTCTCACGGTCAACGAAGGATAAACCTTCTCCCGAAAAGACCTGATCAGTCTCGGAATCCCGGTTTACAAGACATCTCGACAATGGTAAAACAAGACCAGCAAAGCCGCCCGAATGTGCCGACAAATCCCGATAGGAGCTGCACATATCTCGTTCTCAGGGCACACCGGATAAGTCAAGCTACGAGTAAAACCAGACCTCGAGTTTCCCCGAGGTGGCCCCGCAGGCTGCTCGGTTCGGACCAACACTCGAAGGAGCACTGGCCCGGGGGGGGGGGTTAAAATAAGATGACCCTCGGGCTCGCGAAAACCCGGGGGAAAAGGCTTAGGCGGCAAATAGTAAAACCAAAGTTGGGCCTTGCTGGAGGAGTTTTATTCAAGGCGAACTGTCAAGGGGGTCCCATAAATCACCCGACCGCGTAAGGAACACAAACTCAAGGAACATAATCCCGGTATAACAGTAACTAGGGCGGCAAGAGTGGAACAAAACACCAGGCATAAGGCCGAGCCTTCCACCCTTACCAAAATATATAGATGCATTAATTAAATAAGAGATATTGTGATATCCCAACATATCCATGTTCCGACATGGAACAAACTTCAACTTCACCTGCAACTAGCAACGCTATAAGAGGGGATGAGCAAAAGCGGTGACATAGCCAAACAACGGTTTGCTAGGATGGTTAGGGCTGACATGGCTAAAATGGGAGACATGATATAGCAAGTGATAGGTAGCGAGCATGGCAATAGAGCGAACAACTAGCATAGCAAAGATAGAAGTGATTTCGAGGGGTGGTCATCTTGCCTGCAAGATTCTCAGAGTTGTCGAAAGCTTGATCCTCGTAAGCGTACTCGACAGGTTCCTTGTCTTTCGTTTTGTATTTTGTCATGTCATGCATTTTCATATCATGTCATCATGCGCATTACTTTTGCATATGTGTTCGTCTCATGCATCCGAGCATTTCCCCGTTGTCCGTTTTCCAATCCGGCGCTCCTATCTCCTCCGGTGCACCCCTCTAGTTTTCTTTCGTGTGCGTGTGTCAAACTTTCTCGGAATGGACCGAGGCTTGTCAAGTGGTCTTAATATACCACCCGGAGACTACCGGTCAAGTTTCGTTCCATTCGGAGGTCGTTTGGTACTCCATCGGTTAACCGGGCCTCCGCAATGTCCATTTGAGTATCCAGCAAAAACTCCCTTCAAAACCAGCCCAAAGCCCACCAAACTCTCTTCCATGCTCTAGGTCGTTCGATCACGATCGTGTGGGCGAAAACCACACCTCATTTGGAGTCTCCTAGCTCCCTCTACCTATAAATGAGTGGGCATCCCGAAAAACGGAATCGCAGTCTAACCCTAGCAAAAATCCCTCGCGCCGCCGGACTGTTGGAAATATGCCCTAGAGGCAATAATAAATGGTTATTATTATATTTCTGTGTTCATGATAATGGTCTTTTATTCATGCTATAATTGTATTGTCCGGAAATCGTAATACATGTGTGAATACATAGACCACAACCTGTCCCTAGTAAGCCTCTAGTTGACTAGCTCGTTGATCAACAGATAGTCATGGTTTCCTGACTATGGACATAGGATGTCATTGATAACGGGATCACATCATTAGGAGAATGATGTGATGGACAAGACCCAACTTAAGCATAGCATAAAAGATCGTGTAGTTTCGTTTGCTAGAGCTTTTCCAATGTCAAGTATCTTTTCCTTAGACCATGAGATCGTGCAACTCCCGGATACCGTAGGAGTGCTTTGGGTGTGCCAAACGTCACAACGTAACTGGGTGACTATAAAGGTGCATTACGGGTATCTCCGAAAGTGTCTGTTGGGTTGGCACGGATCGAGACTGGGATTTGTCACTCCGTGTAAACGGAGAGGTATCTCTGGGCCCACTCGGTAATGCATCATCATAATGAGCTCAATGTGACTAAGGCGTTAGTCACGGGATCATGCATTGCGGTACGAGTAAAGAGACTTGCCGGTAACGAGATTGAACAAGGTATTGGGATACCGACGATCGAATCTCGGGCAAGTAACATACCGATTGACAAAGGGAATTGCATACGGATTGATTGAATCCTCGACACCGTGGTTCACCCGATGATATCATCGTGGAACATGTGGGAGCCAACATGGGTATCCAGATCCCGCTGTTGGTTATTGACCGGAGAGGCGTCTCGGTCATGTCTGCATGTCTCCCGAACCCGTAGGGTCTACACACTTAAGGTCCGGTGACGCTAGGGTTGTAGAGATATATGTATGCGGAAACCCGAAAGTTGTTCGGAGTCCCGGATGAGATCCCGGACGTCACGAGAGGTTCCGGAATGGTCCGGAGGTGAAGAATTATATATAGGAAGTCCAGTTTTGGCCACCGGGAAAGTTTCGGGGGTTATCGGTATTGTACCGGGACCACCGGAAGGGTCCCGGGGGTCCACCGGGTGGGGCCACCTGTCCCGGAGGGCCCCGTGGGCTGAAAGTGGAGGGGAACCAGCCCCTAATGGGCTGGGGCGCCACTTTGGGCCTCCCCCCCATGCGCCTAGGGTTGGGAACCCTAGGGGGGGGAGTTTCCCCTTGCCTTGGGGGGCAAGGCAACCCCTTCCCCCTTGGCCGCCGCCCCCCCTTGGAGATCCCATCTCCAAGGGCTGCGCACCCCCCTTGGGGGCCTATATAAAGGGGGGGGAGGGAGGGCAGCACACTACAGCCTTTGGCGCCTCCCTCCTCCCCTGCAACACCTCTCTCTCGCGCGCAGAAGCTCGGCGAAGCCCTGCCGGAGAGCCGCTACATCCACCACCACGCCGTCGTGCTGTTGGATCTCCATCAACCTCTCCTCCCCCCTTGCTGGATCAAGAAAGGAGGAGACGTCGCTGCACCGTACGTGTGTTGAACGCGGAGGTGCCGTCCGTTCGGCACTCGGTCATCGGTGATTTGGATCACGGCGAGTACGACTCCGTCATCCACGTTCATTGGAACGCTTCCGCTCGCGATCTACAAGGGTATGTAGATCCACTCCTTTCCCCTCGTTGCTAGTAGACTCCATAGATGCATCTTGGTGAGCGTAGGAAAATTTTAAATTATGCTACGATTCCCAACAGTGGCATCATGAGCCAGGCCTATGCGTAGTTACTATGCACGAGTAGAACACAAAGAAGTTGTGGGCGTTGATGTTGCCAATTCTTCTTGCCGCTACTAGTCGTTTCTTGTTTCGGCGGCATTGTAGGATGAAGCGGCCCGGACCGACCTTACACGTACGCTTACGTGAGACAGGTTCCACCGACTGACATGCACTAGTTGCATAAGGTGGCTAGCGGGTGTCTGTCTCTCCTACTTTAGTCGGAACGGATTCGATGAAAAGGGTCCTTATGAAGGGTAAATAGAAATTGGCAAATCACGTTGTGGTCATACGTAGGTAAGAAATCGTTCTTGCTAGAAACCTACAAACCACGTAAAAACTTGCAACAACAATTAGAGGACGTCTAACTTGTTTTTGCAGCAAGTGATATATGTGATATGATATGGCCAGAAGATGTGATGAATGATATATGTGATGTATGAGATTGATCATATTCTTGTAATAGGAATCACGACTTGCATGTCGATGAGTATGACAACCGGCAGGAGCCATAGGAGTTGTCTTTATTATTTTGCATGACCTGCGTGTCATTGAATAACGCCATGTAATTTACTTTACTTTGTTGCTAAACGGTTAGCCATAGAAGTAGAAGTAATCGTTGGCGTGACAACTTCATGAAGACACAATGATGGAGATCATGATGATGGAGATCATGGTGTCATGCCGGTGACGAAGATGATCATGGTGCCCCGAAGATGGAGATCAAAGGAGCATGATGATATTGGCCATATCATGTCACTATTTGATTGCATGTGATGTTTATCATGTTTTTGCATCTTATTTGCTTAGTACGACGGTAGCAAGTAGGATGATCCCTTATAATAATTTCAAGAAAGTGTTCACCCTAACTGTGCACCGTTGCGAAGGTTCGTCGTTTCGAAGCACCACGTGATGATCGGGTGTGATAGATTCTTACGTTCGCATACAACGGGTGTTGACGAGCCTAGCATGTACAGACATGGCCTCGGAACACACGCAATACACTTAGGTTGACTTGACGAGCCTAGCATGTACAGACATGGCCTCGGAACACGGAGGACCGAAAGGTCGAGCATGAGTCGTATAGAAGATACGATCAACATGGAGATGTTCACCGATCTTGACTAGTCCGTCTCACGTGATGATCGGACACGGCCTAGTTGAGTTCGGATCATGTTTCACTTAGATAACTAGAGGGATGTCTATCTGAGTGGGAGTTCATTAAATAATTTGATTATATGAACTTAATTATCATGAACTTAGTCTAAAAATCTTTACACTATGTATTGTAGATCAAATGGCCCACGTTGTCCTCAATTTCAACGCGTTCCTAGAGAAAACCAAGCTGAAAGATGATGGCAGCAACTATACGGACTGGGTCCGGAACCTGAGGCTCATCCTCATAGTTGCCAAGAAAGATTATGTCTTAGAAGCACCGCTAGGTGAAGCACCAATCCCTGAGAACCAAGACGTTATGAACGCTTGGCAGCAGCGTGCTGATGATTACTCCCTCGTTCAGTGCGGCATGCTTTACAGCTTAGAACCGGGTCTCCAAAAGCGTTTTGAGAAACATGGAGCATACGAGATGTTCGAGGAGCTGAAACTGGTTTTTCAAGCTCATGCCCGGGTCGAGAGATATGATGTCTCCGACAAGTTCTTCAGCTGTAAAATGGAGGAGAACAGTTCTGTTAGTGAGCACATACTCAGAATGTCTGGGTTGCACAACCGCTTGTCTCAGCTGGGAGTTAATCTCCCGGATGACGCGGTCATTGACAGAATCCTCCAGTCGCTTCCACCAAGCTACAAGAGCTTTGTGATGAACTACAATATGCAGGGGATGGAAAAGACCATTCCCGAGGTATATTCAATGCTAAAATCAGCGGAAGGGGAGATCAAAAAGGAACATCAAGTGTTGATGGTGAATAAAACCACTAAGTTCAAGAAGGGCAAGGGTAAGAAGAACTTCAAGAAGGACGGCAAGGGAATTGCCGCGCCCGGTAAGCCGGTTACCGGGAAGAAGTCAAAGAATGGACCCAAGCCCGAGACTGAGTGCTTTTATTGCAAGGGAAGTGGTCACTGGAAGCGGAACTGCCCCAAATATTTAGCGGACAAGAAGAAGGCCGGCAACACCCAAGGTATATGTGATATACAAGTAATTGATGTGTACCTTACCAGTACTCGTAGTAGCTCCTGGGTATTTGATACCGGTGCGGTTGCTCATATTTGTAACTCAAATCAGGAACTACGGAATAAACGGAGACTGGCAAAAGACGAGGTGACGATGCGCGTCGGGAATGGTTCCAAGGTCGATGTGATCGCCGTCGGCACGCTACCTCTGCATCTACCCACGGGATTAGTTATAAACCTCAATAATTGTTATTTAGTGCCAGCTTTGAGCATGAACATTGTATCTGGATCTCGTTTAATTCGAGATGGCTACTCATTTAAATCTGAGAATAATGGTTGTTCTATTTATTTGAGAGATATGTTTTATGGTCATGCCCCGCTGGTCAATGGTTTATTCTTGATGAATCTCGAACGTGATGCTACACATGTTCATAGTGTGAATACCAAAAGATGTAAAGTTGATAACGATAGTCCCACATACTTGTGGCACTGCCGCCTTGGTCACATTGGTGTCAAGCGCATGAAGAAGCTCCATGCAGATGGACTTTTGGAGTCTCTTGATTACGAATCATTTGACACGTGCGAACCATGCCTCATGGGTAAGATGACCAAGACTCCGTTCTCCGGAACAATGGAGCGAGCAACCAACTTATTGGAAATCATACATACCGATGTGTGCGGTCCAATGAGTGTTGAGGCTCGCGGAGGATATCGTTATGTTCTCACTCTCACTGATGATTTAAGTAGATATGGGTATGTCTACCTAATGAAACACAAGTCTGAAACCTTTGAAAAGTTCAAGGAATTTCAGAGTGAGGTTGAGAATCAACGTGACAGGAAAATAAAATTCTTACGATCAGATCGTGGTGGAGAATATTTAAGTCACGAATTTGGTACACACTTAAGGAAATGTGGAATAGTTTCACAACTCACGCCGCCTGGAACACCTCAGAGAAATGGTGTGTCCGAACGTCGTAATCGCACTCTATTGGATATGGTGCGATCTATGATGTCTCTTACCGATTTACCGCTCTCATTTTGGGGTTATGCTTTAGAGACTGCCGCATTCACTTTAAATAGGGCACCGTCTAAATCCGTTGAGACGACACCGTATGAATTATGGTTTGGGAAGAAACCTAAGCTGTCGTTTCTAAAAGTTTGGGGATGCGATGCTTATGTCAAGAAACTTCAACCTGAAAAGCTCGAACCCAAATCGGAAAAATGCGTCTTCATAGGATACCCTAAGGAAACTATTGGGTACACCTTCTACCTCAGATCCGAAGGCAAGATCTTCGTTGCCAAGAACGGGTCCTTTCTAGAGAAGGAGTTTCTCTCGAAAGAATTGAGTGGGAGGAAAGTGGAACTTGATGAGGTGATAGTCACCCCTTCCGAGTCGGAAAATAGCGCAGCGCGGGAAAATGTTCCTGTGGTGCCTACACCGACGGGGGAGGAAGTTAATGATGATGATCATGAAGCTTCGGATCAAGTTGCCACTGAACTTCGTAGGTCCACAAGGACACGTTCCGCACCAGAGTGGTACGGCAACCCTGTCCTGGAAATCATGTTGTTAGACAACGGTGAACCTTCGAACTATGAAGAAGCGATGGCGGGCCCGGATTCCGACAAATGGCTAGAAGCCATGAAATCCGAGATAGAATCCATGTATGAAAACAAAGTATGGACTTTGACTGACTTGCCCGATGAGCGGCGAGCCATAGAAAACAAATGGATCTTTAAGAAGAAGACGGACGCAGATGGTAATGTGACCATCTACAAAGCTCGACTTGTCGCTAAGGGTTATCGACAAGTTCAAGGGGTTGACTACGATGAGACTTTCTCACCCGTAGCGAAGCTGAAGTCCGTCCGAATCATGTTAGCAATTGCCGCATACTATGATTATGAGATATGGCAGATGGACGTCAAAACGGCATTCCTTAACGGCTTCCTTAAGGAAGAGTTGTATATGATGCAGCCGGAAGGTTTTGTCGATCCTAAGAATGCTAACAAAGTATGCAAGCTCCAGCGCTCAATCTATGGGCTGGTGCAAGCATCTCGGAGTTGGAACATTCGCTTTGATGAGATGATCAAAGCGTTTGGGTTTACACAGACTTATGGAGAAGCCTGTGTTTACAAGAAAGTGAGTGGGAGCTCTGTAGCATTTCTCATATTATATGTGGATGACATATTATTGATGGGAAATGATATAGAATTCTTGGAAAGTATAAAGGCCTATTTGAATAAATGTTTTTCAATGAAGGACCTTGGAGAAGCTGCTTATATATTAGGCATCAAGATCTATAGAGATAGATCAAGACGCCTCATTGGTCTTTCACAGAGTACATACCTTGACAAGATATTGAAGAAGTTCAGTATGGATCAGTCCAAGAAGGGGTTCTTGCCTGTATTGCAAGGTGTGCAATTGAGCACGGCTCAATGCCCGACCACGGCAGAAGATATAGAAGAGATGAGTGTCATCCCCTATGCCTCGGCCATAGGGTCTATTATGTATGCCATGCTGTGTACCAGACCTGATGTAAACCTTGCCGTAAGTTTGGTAGGAAGGTACCAAAGTAATCCCGGCAAGGAACACTGGACAGCGGTCAAGAATATCCTGAAGTACCTGAAGAGGACTAAGGATATGTTTCTCGTCTATGGAGGTGACGAAGAGCTCGTCGTAAAGGGTTACGTCGACGCTAGCTTCGACACAGATCCGGATGACTCGAAGTCACAGACCGGATACGTGTATATTTTGAATAGAGGAGCAGTAAGCTGGTGCAGTTGCAAGCAAAGCGTCGTGGCGGGATCTACATGTGAAGCGGAATACATGGCAGCCTCGGAGGCAGCACAGGAAGCAGTCTGGATGAAGGAGTTCATTACCGACCTAGGGGTGATTCCCAATGCGTCGGGCCCAATGACTCTCTTATGTGACAACACTGGAGCTATTGCCCTTGCGAAGGAGCCCAGGTTTCACAGGAAGACCAGGCATATCAAGCGTCGCTTCAACTCCATTCGTGAAAGTGTTCAAAATGGAGACATAGATATTTGTAAAGTACACACGGACCTGAATGTAGCAGATCCGTTGACTAAACCTCTCCCTAGGGCAAAACATGATCAACACCAGGACGCAATGGGTGTTCGATTCATCACAATGTAACTAGATTATTGACTCTAGTGCAAGTGGGAGACTGTTGGAAATATGCCCTAGAGGCAATAATAAATGGTTATTATTATATTTCTGTGTTCATGATAATAGTCTTTTATTCATGCTATAATTGTATTGTCCGGAAATCGTAATACATGTGTGAATACATAGACCACAACCTGTCCCTAGTAAGCCTCTAGTTGACTAGCTCGTTGATCAACAGATAGTCATGGTTTCCTGACTATGGACATAGGATGTCATTGATAACGGGATCACATCATTAGGAGAATGATGTGATGGACAAGACCCAACTTAAGCATAGCATAAAAGATCGTGTAGTTTCGTTTGCTAGAGCTTTTCCAATGTCAAGTATCTTTTCCTTAGACCATGAGATCGTGCAACTCCCGGATACCGTAGGAGTGCTTTGGGTGTGCCAAACGTCACAACGTAACTGGGTGACTATAAAGGTGCATTACGGGTATCTCCGAAAGTGTCTGTTGGGTTGGCACGGATCGAGACTGGGATTTGTCACTCCGTGTAAACGGAGAGGTATCTCTGGGCCCACTCGGTAATGCATCATCATAATGAGCTCAATGTGACTAAGGCGTTAGTCACGGGATCATGCATTGCGGTACGAGTAAAGAGACTTGCCGGTAACGAGATTGAACAAGGTATTGGGATACCGACGATCGAATCTCGGGCAAGTAACATACCGATTGACAAAGGGAATTGCATACGGATTGATTGAATCCTCGACACCGTGGTTCACCCGATGATATCATCGTGGAACATGTGGGAGCCAACATGGGTATCCAGATCCCGCTGTTGGTTATTGACCGGAGAGGCGTCTCGGTCATGTCTGCATGTCTCCCGAACCCGTAGGGTCTACACACTTAAGGTCCGGTGACGCTAGGGTTGTAGAGATATATGTATGCGGAAACCCGAAAGTTGTTCGGAGTCCCGGATGAGATCCCGGACGTCACGAGAGGTTCCGGAATGGTCCGGAGGTGAAGAATTATATATAGGAAGTCCAGTTTTGGCCACCGGGAAAGTTTCGGGGGTTATCGGTATTGTACCGGGACCACCGGAAGGGTCCCGGGGGTCCACCGGGTGGGGCCACCTGTCCCGGAGGGCCCCGTGGGCTGAAAGTGGAGGGGAACCAGCCCCTAATGGGCTGGGGCGCCACTTTGGGCCTCCCCCCCATGCGCCTAGGGTTGGGAACCCTAGGGGGGGGAGTTTCCCCTTGCCTTGGGGGGCAAGGCAACCCCTTCCCCCTTGGCCGCCGCCCCCCCCTTGGAGATCCCATCTCCAAGGGCTGCGCACCCCCCTTGGGGGCCTATATAAAGGGGGGGAGGGAGGGCAGCACACTACAGCCTTTGGCGCCTCCCTCCTCCCCTGCAACACCTCTCTCTCGCGCGCAGAAGCTCGGCGAAGCCCTGCCAGAGAGCCGCTACATCCACCACCACGCCGTCGTGCTGTTGGATCTCCATCAACCTCTCCTCCCCCCTTGCTGGATCAAGAAAGGAGGAGACGTCGCTGCACCGTACGTGTGTTGAACGCGGAGGTGCCGTCCGTTCGGCACTCGGTCATCGGTGATTTGGATCACGGCGAGTACGACTCCGTCATCCACGTTCATTGGAACGCTTCCGCTCGCGATCTACAAGGGTACGTAGATCCACTCCTTTCCCCTCGTTGCTAGTAGACTCCATAGATGCATCTTGGTGAGCGTAGGAAAATTTTAAATTATGCTACGATTCCCAACACGGACAGCGTCCGCCCGCGCCGGACACGTCCGCCCGCGCCGGCGGACGAATCGCCCGTCGCCACGTCACTCCGCCGCCGCTCGGACCCCGCCGGCCCGCCGGGCCCGCGCGCCGGCCCTCCGGCCCATCTCCTCCGCCGCCGCCTCGCCTCCCCGCCGGGCGCCGCCGCCGCCATCACCGCCGGGCACCGCCGCCATCACCGCCGCCACCGCGCCTTGGGCTCCGGCCGCCGCCCGCAGGCCCGCCGGCGCCGCCCCCGGCCGGCGGCCCCCCCTCTTCTGGCGCCTCCTCTCCTTCCCACGGCCGCCGCCACCGCCTCCTTTCCTCCTCCCGCCGGTGACGAGCTCGGGCTCGAGCAAGTCCCCTCGATCCGATCTGGTACAGCTCACCCCCGTTGACTTTCCTAGCCTTCGTTTTTTTTCCCAAGTCCTAATTTATCTCAGCACATGCTCCTGTTCGAGATGCGATAACTTTGTGCATGTAGCTCCGATTCACGCGTATAATATGTCAAATTGTTCGTCTCGTGATGCTCTTCATTTTGTTCAATTGCACCATTTTCATTAGAGGTCATCTTGATGCCCAAATCTTCGTTGGAAGAGGGCTAGTTGCTGTTAATCTCTGGTTCTTATCAGAACTTGGAGATTTGTCATTTTTGTATCATTTATTCTGTGCATCTTTTGAGCATGAGCTCTACATGTATTTTGAAGTATGCCATGCCATCTTTTCAGTGGTGTAGTCCATGTATTTTTGTGATCTCTGTGGTGACTAGCACAAGCATGCAAAGTAGGTCCCGTAATATTTCTCTAAGTCCTCGTCTGCTGTAATTTTGTTGCCATATAAACTTGGTGCTACAGAGAGATACATGCATAGTTTGGAGATGTTCAGTAAGGATGTTTTGTAGCTATAGTTGTAGTTGATCCATTCCTGCAATTGTTTGCAATTTTAGAGTACCATAGCATGACTCAATCTTACTCTACTTTTGCTATAAAATATTTCTGGCAGATTCTTAACATGATATGCATTATTGCCAAGCTTATTGTAGTTGATCCATACATGCTATGCAATTGTTCTTGCCATGGATAGCTTCATAAACATGCCATCTTGCTGTAGGTATGCTTGGTTTTTCATGAATTGCTCTTTAGTGAGTGCATCGAGCTCATAAAGAGGCATACATATAAATATTTCTGCCATGCTCTGTTTTCTGCCAAGTCTGAAACCTGATAACGAAACTTGCTATGTTTACATGCTTGCCATCATATCCTCTGGTCCTTGTTGTCTTATGGTCAGTAAGGGACTTTTGTCATGTGCATTTATTAGAACACTACCATGCCTTGTTTTGCTATGTTAAGTTCCTGTAGCATATTGATTTAGTGCTCTGAACATTGCTACCTGATGCTGTTTTCTGCCATGTCCAGTTTTTCACTAAGTCTGTGAACCTGTAATCTTTTGCACTTTTGCCATGCTTGTTTGAGCTTGATATGTTGTGAACGAGCAGTAGCTCAGTGTTAATCTTTTGTCAAGCATCTCCTGTAGATTATTTCCATGTGCTCTGTTGCTATGTTGGGGTGCTGTAGCTTTGCTACTTGTTGTATTTTAAGTGCTATCTTGCTGTTTATCGCAGATTAGGGTCATTCTTGTTTTGCTTGCCATTTGCAAACCGTGCATCCGATTCCGGTGATCTTTATATCGATTTCGACCGAAATCATCTCACCTTTCCAGTGGCATGCTTGGTTTGCCAAGTTACTGCCATGTTCATCATTTTCCTTCCGGAGCACGCATATGCATCGCATATCATATCTTGCATATCATACATGTTTTGCATCATGTTGCTTGTGCATTTCTCGTTGTTGATTGTGGTTCCGTTTGTTTGTGTTCTTGTCTTCGGTAGAGCCGGGAGACGAGTTCGTGAACGAGGAACCTGTCGACTACGCTTACGAGGATCAAGCTTTCGACAACTCTGAGAATCTTGCAGGCAAGATGACCACCCCTCGAAATCACTTCTATCTTTGCTATGCTAGTTGTTCGCGCTATTGCCATGCTCGCTACCTATCACTTGCTATATCATGTCTCCCATTTTAGCCATGTCAGCCCTAACCATCCTTTCCTAGCAAACCGTTGTTTGGCTATGTCACCGCTTTTGCTCAGCCCCTCTTATAGCGTTGCTAGTTGCAGGTGAAGTTGAAGTTTGTTCCATGTCGGAACATGGATATGTTGGGATATCACAATATCTCTTATTTAATTAATGCATCTATATATTTTGGTAAGGGTGGAAGGCTCGGCCTTATGCCTGGTGTTTTGTTCCACTCTTGCCGCCCTAGTTACTGTTATACCGGGATTATGTTCCTTGAGTTTGCGTTCCTTACGCGGTCGGGTGATTTATGGGACCCCCTTGACAGTTCGCCTTGAATAAAACTCCTCCAGCAAGGCCCAACTTTGGTTTTACTATTTGCCGCCTAAGCCTTTTCCCCCGGGTTTTCGCGAGCCCGAGGGTCATCTTATTTAAACCCCCACGGGCTAGTGCTCCTTCGAGTGTTGGTCCGAACAGAGCAGCCTGCGGGGCCACCTCGGGGAAACTCGAGGTCTGGTTTTACTCGTAGCTTGACTTATCCGGTGTGCCCTGAGAACGAGATATGTGCAGCTCCTATCGGGATTTGTCGGCACATTCGGGCGGCTTTGCTGGTCTTGTTTTACC
Organism: Triticum aestivum; assembly: GCF_018294505.1. NCBI lineage: Eukaryota > Viridiplantae > Streptophyta > Magnoliopsida > Poales > Poaceae > Triticum > Triticum aestivum. The sequence continues at coordinate 465,011,644 of NC_057799.1, read as the reverse complement.
ATTGTCGAGATGTCTTGTAAACCGGGATTCCGAGACTGATCGGGTCTTTTCGGGAGAAGGTTTATCCTTCGTTGACCGTGAGAGCTTATGATGGGCTAAGTTGGGACACCCCTGCAGGGTATTATCTTTTGAAAGCCGTGCCCGCGGTTATGAGGCAGATGGGAATTTGTTAATGTCCGGTTGTAGATAACTTGTCACTTGACCCAATTAAAATACACCAAGTGCGTGTGTAGCCGTGATGGTCTCTTCTCGGCGGAGTCCGGGAAGTGAACACGGTCTCTGTTATGTATGACGTAAGTAGGTGTTCAGGACCTCTTCTTGGTCATTGCCAGCTGACGTCCGTTCCTTTGCTTCTCTTCTCGCTCTCATTTGCGCAAGTTAGCCACCCTATATGCTTTTGCCGCTGCAGCTCCACCTTTTTGCTCCTTTTTGTCCTATAAGCTTAAATAGTCTTGATCTCGCGGGTGTGAGATTGCTGAGTCCCCGTGACTCACAGATACTTCCAACACCAGTTGCAGGTGCCGACGATGCCGGTGCAGACGATGGCGTCGATCTCAAGTGGGAGTTCGACGAGGAACGTGGTCGTTACTATGTGTCTTTTCCTGATGATCAGTAGTGGAGCCCAGTTGGGACGATCGGGGATCTAGCATTTGGGGTTGTCTTATTTTCATCTGGATTTTGACCGTAGTCGGTCCATATGTTTGTATTTTGGATGATGTATGAATGATATTTATGTATTGAGTGAAGTGGCGATTGTAAGCCAACTCTTTATCCCATTCTTGTTCATTACATGGGATTGTGTGAAGATGACCCTTCTTGCGACAAAACCACTATGCGGTTATGCCTCTAAGTCGTGCCTCGACACGTGGGAGATATAGCCGCATCGTGGGCGTTACAAGATACCTCTCCGACAATCGGAGTGACAAGTCCTAATCTCGAAATACGCCAATCCAACAAGTATCTTTGGAGACACCTGTAGAGCACCTTTATAATCACCCAGTTACGTTGTGACGTTTGGTAGCACACAAAGTGTTCCTCCGGTAAACGGGAGTTGCATAATCTCATAGTCATAGGAACATGTATAAGTCATGAAGAAAGCAATAGCAGAATACTAAACGATCAAGTGCTAAGCTAACGGAATGGGTCAAGTCAATCACATTATTCTCTAATGATGTGATCCCGTTAATCAAATGACAACTCATGTCTATGGCTAGGAAACTTAACCATCTTTGATTCAATGATCTAGTCAAGTAGAGGCATACTAGTGACACTATGTTTGTCTATGTATTCACACATGTATTATATTTCTGGTTAATACAATTCTAGCATGAATAATAAACATTTATCATGAAAATAAGGAAATAAATAATAACTTTATTATTGCCTCTAGGGCATATTTCCTTCAGTAACTGTGTGATGTTTATCTTGTACAACATTGTTTTTTATGCTTATCATAGATTTTGATGTCCAAAGAATGCTTATCGTAGATTTGAGAAATAATAATTTACAAGCACTACAAAGTACTAGCCCAATATCCAATTGCTTCGTAACATATAAATGACCAACAATTGCTCACCGTGGGAGCACATAATGTGCATATGCATCAAACAAATGGGTTGATCGGATGGAGCACGAATCCATGCATCAAACAATTGTTCACTGTTGATGCTAAAAAAAGTCCAACTGCGGCTAGAGCTTGGGATGAAGTCAAACTTATATTTAATCCGGTTAAGCCGGATCACACTGTTCCTCAGCAGCATCTTCACATGGACTAAGGATGGCCATAGTGGGGTAACATAACCGGTATCATGCACTTGGGACTAGCAAACATGCTTATGTGACAGACAATTAAAGAAGAGAGAGGGGGTTAGAGTAACATAAGTAGATAGCGTATCATATATAATAAATATTGTGCTACTATGTGTCATGCATGACAATAAATAAGATTGCATATGATACTCCCTCCATTTTTATATACAAGGCTACAAACTCAAATTACAAGTTCCAGGGTAAAATTTAATGTTTTGCTATGTAATCTAGCTTTTCATTTTGTTTACTGAGATCCTTAATACGCTGCATGCATGCAAGTAAGATGAGTGAAGTATCATTATGATTGCTGGCATGCAAGTATTAAACGAGTTGCTAGTACGAGAAAAATATCATTAACTTTTGTCTCGATTACTGTTTGTGGCCTTGTATAGATGCAAAAGGTATTTTTCATAGTGACCTTGTATAAGTAAATGGATGGAGTACTACTTTATGATAGTATGCACTATAAAAATAGTATCACAGACTAGTATCATATGCATGATACTAATATATGATGCTTCTCACTATGAGTAGCCTAAAAAGATCACGACTGTAATATCTATGGGATATTAAAAGTCTCACACTGGATCGAGTGGAGTATCTAGTAAGGTTAAGTTAATCCTTTGTTGATCAAATAGTAATTTGATTCCTTTTAGAATTTATGGAAATTAACAATCACGGTGGATTGGATGGAGTATCTATCTAGTGCTAGGATTAAATTAATAGAGCGAATGGATGTGCATGATTAATCAATTAACACTTACAATAAAAGCATGGTTAATCGTATAATCAACAACTGACTATATGGAGTTGCCATGTCACATATCTAATAGGCCATTCATATAATTGTTAAATATATTGCATGCTATATTGTTAATATGTTTTTTTAAATGAAGCAAAAGGTTTGCCATTTTCATTGATTAAGATTAAGAAGAAGAGATTTGCCCGGTCAATTAGAGGAAAACCGAGAGAAAACCTAGGTACAGCCACCCCAGGCACACGTAGATGACCTGTCCACAAACATATGCCAAACAGTCGACCGAACGTCGAGGACATTGCAACTCCGATTTTGCTGAAATGCCATTAATATGTGATCCACTTTATTCTCTCACAAAAGATGTTGGAGTCCGTTCTGCAGCTGACTATAATCCCATTACTTGCTTGTCTTCTCTCTTCTCTTCTTCAACTAAGCAAAAATCTGATGTGACATCTCTTATAATCCGCCTACATCAGTTTGTACTTGCTCTATTTGGATGGATGGAGTATATAGCAAGTTTGATTTAACAAATGATTCTTTGTTGATTGATTAATCAGTGAATCGATTGTTTTCTGAATCGTTGCTTCAATGGTCATGCAAGATTAACTAATCCCAGTAGTTATACATAAATTGCCTGAATTTTAAATATGGGTCAGTCAAGTCATGAGAGAAGGAAGGAGGAGACGAGGCAAGGCACCAAGGCCGAAAACGGCGATGCCAGGGGGAGCCCAGTGAGGTCCCCGGACTGCGCTAGGCCCTGGACGAGAAAGAGTCAGAGCCAGAACTGATGCTGCTCATTGTGACAACTCAAGCGAAGGTGAGTCGGAGGTTTCATTTTGATCCCTGCTTGGATTGCACGGAGCTGGAGCCGTCAACGATGACACTGTGACTGTGTAGTCGACGACGAGGCTAGGACAGGACGCTGAAAGCAAAGATCTAGGAGAGCAGCGATGACATTATCCGAGGAAAAATGTGAACATAAGAGAAAACGAATGAAAATACGACTATTCAAACATCTGTTTCTAATGCAACGGCTCGTGAAATCAACTTACCTAAAATTGTTTTTTCGCTCGACTTGTCAGTAGTCGACCCCTTCATTAATTAGCACTCACATTTAAGGAGCACAACCTCGTGGATTGGGTGCAATCCCTACTTTCACCAGTAAGGCCGTGTCTTCTGCATCCTGACAAATGGGCCCCGCCGATTAGTATCAAAACACTTGGCATTTTGAATCAGTGTTTTTTGTCACTGTCAAATTTTCAGTTTGGTGTGAATTGGCACATTTTGTAAAATGATATTTTTCCAAGAGCTATAACGCGAAAGTGATGGTTGTGTGCATTCTACTGTTTTAGAATATAATAATATTTCGGCATTCTACAGCTTGAGTTCCACGAGACGAGAGCCAAAACCCATCCATCCATGTGCCACGTGAAGATCCATCCGCTGAAGACTGCGGAGTGCAGATCAGCATCAACCAATTTGAGCCTTTGTTTCTCCTAAAGAAAAGAACTGAGGCTTTGCTGTCCTTCAATACTCACGCCTCTGCTCAGTACTCAGTCGGTTGCCAGACTGCAGATTCAGATCAATTTCTCGTTTGAGAAAAGTACTGGGATCAAATTAGGCGGGTGCAGAACCGCAAAAGAACAAGCAATCATGATTTTCTCCAATGCTGCCCTGATGTGTGCATGTCTTGATGACATTATGTATTCCAACAGAAAAAAAAAAGAAACAATGCAAGAAAAAACCAGCAGGTCAAGCCGATCCAAAACATAAGGCAACGGACGCGACCATGAATCAAGTGTCGAATTAACCATGGTTGTAAACTTCAAATTACACCGCCGCCAAAAAATAAAAAAACTTTGAAGTACACCATCACGCCTGTCTAATTAAGGCAACGGCAAAAATCTAACATAATGTTGTTTGTTTACTGGAGACAAATCTATGGACCTGCACGACGGGGTCTCAAAAAGCAGAAGCATCCGGGGGTCTTCCCTTCTGGAATCATGTCTCCGCCGTGGGTTGTGTCAAGAGCGTCCAGCAGTTGCACAACGTCCAACATGTCGGGCCGCTTCTCAGGGTCAGCCTGCCAGCACCTCTTCATGATGTTCGCCAACGGGGCCGGGCAGCAGCGTGGGATCTTTGGCCGCAGATTCTGCGCACACAACACAAAAGGTAAAATTGTAATAAGCATAAAAAGTATTGTTGCACAGGCTTATTTAACATGCATGCTTGTCCATGCAACGAATTCTGGGAGAAACAATGATGGAGGGATCTGACGGTTGAAACAAACCTTATGAACAATATCAGAGGAGGCTTCTCCAAAGCTCTTGTTTGGGTAGTACGGCATGTCACAGCAATAGATCGCCCACAAGCATATCCCAAAGCTGTAAACATCACACTTTCTGTTGTATGGCTTGCCTAGAATAACCTGTATATGAAAAACAACAACATAAGATTGTTTTTAAGAAATGCAAGAATTGAGCGGAGAGCACCAAAATCCTAGAGCGATTGGTTGGCAGCGAGTAATACCTCCGGAGCCATGTAGCCGGGCGTGCCTGTCATGCCTGTCATCTCTCCTGGATTCTTGGCTTGCACACGCGCGACCCCAAAGTCAGCAATCTTAAGGGCCCCCTTTGCGTCAAGCAGCATATTTTCTGCTTTGACATCCCGATGCACGATATCTTTCGAGTGTAGATAGGCCAATCTGTAAAAGGAATACATGAGATTATTCGTTATCCTCGGATTCAAATTGGAAAATAAGTGAAGGTGCTTTGCTTACCCTCTAGCCAAATCCAATGCAAGCTCAACCACCTCTTCATATGTAAGCTTATTGTCCCTGTTCGCATATAGATGTTGTCTCAGTGTACCTCCACTGAGATATTCGACGACGACACAACATGCACTCTCTGGAAAATCAGGGGGTGCACTACACTCCCCGCTCTCAGGTGGAAAATTAAGGTCAATGGTACCCATTGATGCACCAATGAACTGCAAGGAAGAAAACATTACACTTTTAGAATGTACCACGCAAAGAAAGCCTCGCTCTAAAGAAGACAGTTGTGTAGTGCCCACTATTGTTAGTCATGAGCAAGCAAAAAAGAACTAATATTGCTACTACCCCCAATAAAACTACATTGAACATTCGTAATATAGGATGCAAATGTCTTCACGAGGAGCAAAAATATTCACCTTTGTGACATTTGGGTGGTCGAGGTCCTTCCAGACAACAACCTCCTTCCTCAGTGCTTCACGCTGAATAGCAATTTCAGTCTCTGGCATAACTCCATCGTCTCCCCAATCCAATAGTTTGGCTTCATACACACATGGGGAAAAAGTGTTAACTATAATCTCTGAGAAGAGTAGGGGCTCGCCGCATTGCAATGTGTGTTTTGGCAGCTGGCTAAAGTATCACAATAAAACTTGCAGTATACTACAATCGAACTTGATGGTATGCCACGAAAAAGTCTATAGGAGTTAAGCATATAGTAATGGTTTATTATGTAACGGCCTAACATGTTTAATTATTAGGATATGTAAACAGAACACTTGGACCAGCTGATTGAGAAACTAAAGTTGAAAGAACATTTTCTTCCAATTTTAATATTACATTATTCGAGCAGGCCGCTAGATCGAGACACATTAACGAATCCAAAGACTAACAATGATGATGTATCAATGGCGAGATTTAAAAAAAAGAATCTGACGGTGGGAATACAAGAAAAATAGGAAACACGTCATCTAAACTAAGTTCATAGATGGGAAATATGCATATGTAGTGCATGATAGTGATCCAATCTATACGTATGATGATAAGCATGGCGCATAGAACATAATCCATCCCGATTCTCAAAAAAGAAAAAAAGAATCCATCCTATTTGGCTAGCCGCTATTTGATTTTGATATAGCATAGAATAAAACTCATCAAATAATTCACGACTGTTGGATTTCATGATTTTGCAAGACAAAACACGAAAAGTTGATCTAAGATAGATCCCATCACCCTATGGCAAAACGAACGAGACTAGCTAGTGCCTCGATCTTAAACCCTAAAGACAAACTACCCGCAGGAAAAAAAACAATCAAACCCTAAACCCGAGCTTAAAGCAACGCTTGTTTCGTAGTTTTATGCATGCATAGAGCCATACACATTAAAACGGCGTCGGAGGAGCGTCGACAGACAAAACCGCACTACATACCTAGGACGTCCTTGCCGTCGTAGGTGGCGCGATACACAGAGCCGAAGGTCCCAGGTGCTATCCGGTGGTGGACCTCTAGCTTCGCGAGGTCGATCTCCCAGGGCGCCATAGGCTGATCGTTGTCCTTGTGGCGCTGCTTCTCCAGAGCCAGAGTCTTGGCGATGGACTCCCTCTGCTTCTCGACGTCTAGGTTCTCGAGGTCGATCATGTCGGCCCGGGTGTACGTCTCCTCCTTGCCGCCGCCGCCGAGAAACCCCGAGCGCACCGCCACAGTTTTCTCCTTCTCATCTACCTTCATCACGTAGGCGGCATCGAGTGTTCCAGTTTTCTCCTTCTCGTCTATCTTCATCACGTCGGCGGTATCGAGTGTTCCCGACACCCCCCCCCCTCCGCCGCCACCGAGGTCGGGGTTTTAGGTTTAGCCGCTAAGCGCCTAGCTCGCGCGCTGCAGGTCGAGGTTGCCGAACAGATCGATAACGACTTGCGAGATTTTTAAGTGCGGAAGTATATTCCACGTCCACGTAACAACATGCCGCTATATATAACGCGTGGGATCAAGAGTCCCGCCCGATCCCTTAAAAAAAGGAAAATGTTTAGTTTAAACCGGATGATTTTCTGTCTCCGTAAGCTCTCGTACGCACGCCACGTGTCCCTCTCAGCCTACCGCTTCCTCCCCATCTTTATCCCTTCCAACGCGGCCCCCTTCACTCGTCCTCTTCCTCATCTTCTTCCTTTCTTTTCCTCTCAGCCCACCGCTTCCTCCCCATCACGCATCGTCCTCTCGGCTCTCTCTCTAGCATAAGGCCGGCGACCACCGGAGCTCTCTCAACCTTATCTCCCCAACAGCCTCTCTCTCTCTCTCTCTCTCTCTCTCTCTCTCTCTCTCTCTCTCTCTCTCTCTCTCTCTCCACCGACGACGCAACATCGAGCACCACTGGCCACCGGCGATGGAAGGGGACAAAGCACGACTGTTTCGCATCCCGGCCAACGGCGCTGCAAAGCGGATCCTGCATCATAGCATCTGCCGTCACCGTGCCACGCTGCGCACCATCCACGTCACAACATCTGCCGTCACCGTCATGTGCTACGCGGCATCCGCCGTCGCCGCCTGTGCTGCGATGCAGCCTTGCCGGCGTTGCTATTGTGTGTGTGCGGAAACCGTCGCCTCCACGCACTGTGATTCAACACTTTTCGTCAAACTGTTGTGTTGTGCTGTGATGCAGCCTCGATCGTCGGCGTTGCTACTATGCACCGCACAACATTAGTCGCCGCTGCGCGCTGGCTTCACCGGAATCTGCTATTCAAAGGCGACTACACCCGGCTAAACTCCCCACCACAACACATCGCTCCACATCCTCCGTCCTTACATCACATCCACCATGAGCACAAGCACTAGCGCTATGTGGGAGAGCCTGTCATCGAAGCAGAAGCAGGAGGTGGCCGCCCTTGCAACCACCTAGCAAACCCTCCGCGCCTGGTGGATCGAGCACGACATGCCGACCAACTCGCGTGAGGTCTCCGACAACGATGACCCTACGATGGAGACAGGCTCCGAGGACGACACTGTGTCGGACACTGCCCATGTGCATGCAGGCTTGACCATGGAGCTGGTGCAGCCGCACTTTGACGCGGCCATGGTGGAGGAGGAGCCGCCGTACGTCGGTGTTCCGGCACGCGCAGGAGGAGTAGCACCGACTCGCGGAGAGCCAAATCTACAACAAGGGTGCAAGCGAGGAGGATGTGGCCGCCATGACCGCGGCGAACCCAAACTTTGTTGCGGAGCAGCTAGCGCTCTATGAGGCTGCGCGTGCTCAAGGCGCTGATACGTCTCCGTCGTATCTACTTTTCCAAACACTTTTGCCCTTGTTTTGGACTCTAACTTGCATGATTTGAATGGAACTAACCCGGACTGACGCTGTTTTCAGCAGAGCTGCCATGGTGTTATTATTATGCAGAAATAAAAGTTCTCGGAATGACCTGAAAATTCACGGAGCAACTTTTTGGATTTAATAAAAAATATTGGCGAAAGAATCAACGTCAAGGGGCCCACACCCTGTCCACGAGGGTGGGGGGCGCGCCCCCTCCCCTAGGGCGCGCCACCCTGCGTCGTGGGCCCCCTGGACGTCCACCGACCTCAACTCCAACTCCATATATTCATGTTCGGGGAGAAAAAAATCAGGGAGAAAAATTCATCGCGTTTTACGATATGGAGCCGCTGCCAAGCCCTAAACTCTCTCGGGAGGGCTGATCTGGAGTCCGTTCGGGGCTCCGGAGAGAGGGATTCGTCGCCGTCGTCATCATCAACCATCCTCCATCACCAATTTCATGATGCTCACCGCCGTGCGTGAGTAATTCCATCGTAGGCTTGCTGGACGGTGATGGGTTGGATGAGATTTACCATGTAATCGAGTTAGTTTTGTTAGGGTTTGATCCCTAGTATCCACTATGTTCTGAGATTGATGTTGATATGACTTTGCTATGCTTAATGCTTGTCAGTAGGGCCCGAGTGTCATGATTTCAGATCTGAACCTATTATGTTTTCATGAATATATGTGAGTTCTTGATCCTATCTTGCAAGTCTATAGTCACCTATTATGTGTCACTACACCACAACACTACATCCCTAACAGCTAGGTTGGTCAGGAATACAAGTTCCCCCAACAGACAGTCGGTCGGGAAAGAGTATTGCCGACCGACACCGTCTGTTGGGGAAAGTCCAGACGGGAAAACCCTTTCCCGACCGACTGTCTGTCGGCTATGGTGTATCTTTCCCGACCAACAGTCTGTTTGGGTTGCCATGGACCTTTCCCGACCAACAGTCTGTTGGGATTGCCATGGGCCTTTCCCGATCGACTATCAGACATGGTAATATTTCCCGACCAACAATCGGATAGTGCAGCCAAGAGATTTCCCGACCGACTATCTGATAGGTTCTTCTTTCCCGACCAACATTCTATGGGGCCAAGCATTAGCCTTTCCTGGCTGGTTGTGTGACAAGGTATGTTTTGCCGACCAACATCTGTTAGCCCTCCCATAGCTGGATTTCACGTTACCAAGAGAATGTCCATCAAGTTACATATTCGTAACTAACAGTAACATGCATCATCCAACAATATTGAACCAGAACCAAACAATAGTCACACACATTCATTAATTTTCACATATAAATAGTTCATTTGTTATGAACCAATGACCAGCCAAGTTTCCTATAAATAAACTAATGTAACTAATTAAATAGAGGAAACATGATAGTTCATTGTCTGAGAGCAAAAGTTCATCACTTTGTTTTCTTCAAAACATCATTTGCCTTGGCTCCTTGTAGTGGGCAACTACTACCCATCCTCACAGCTTTCCGGCAAGATTGTTTCATCATTCTCGCACTTGACATCAAAGCCTTCATTCTTCATCCCGTTGGAGAACATTCTTGTAACGCCCACGATGCGGCTATTGTTGGAAATATGCCCTAGAGGCAATAATAAATTGGTTATTATTATATTTCCTTGTTCATGATAAACGCTTATTATCCATGCTAGAATTGTATTGATAGGAAACTCAGATACCTGTGTGGATACATAGACAACACCATGTCCCTAGTAAGCCTCTAGTTGACTAGCTCGTTGATCAATAGATGGTTACGGTTTCCTGACCATGGACATTGGATGTCGTTGATAACGGGATCACATCATTAGGAGAATGATGTGATGGACAAGACCCAATCCTAAGCCTAGCACAAGATCGTGTAGTTCGTTTGCTCAGAGCTTTTCTAATGTCAAGTATCATTTCCTTAGACCATGAGATTGTGCGACTCCTGGATACCGTAGGAATGCTTTGGGTGTACCAAACGTCACAACGTAACTGGGTGGCTATAAAGGTGCACTACAGGTATCTCCGAAAGTGTCTGTTGGGTTGGCACAAATCGAGACTGGGATTTGTCACTCCGTGTAAACGGAGAGGTATCTCTGGGCCCACTCGGTAGGACATCATCATAATGTGCACAGTGTGACCAAGGAGTTGATCACGGGATGATGTGAGTTACGGAACGAGTAAAGAGACTTGTCGGTAACGAGATTGAACAAAGTATCGGGATACCGACGATCGAATCTCGGGCAAGTAACATACCGATAGACAAAGGGAATTGTATACGGGATTGATTGAATCCCCGACATCGTGGTTCATCCGATGAGATCATCGTGGAACATGTGGGAGCCAACATGGGTATCCAGATCCCGCTGTTGGTTATTGACCGGAGAACGTCTCGGTCATGTCTGCATGGTTCCCGAACCCGTAGGGTCTACACACTTAAGGTTCGATGACGCTAGGGTTATAGGGAAAGTATGTACGTGGTTACTGAATGTTGTTCGGAGTCCCGGATGAGATCCCGGACGTCACGAGGAGTTCCGGAATGGTCCGGAGGTAAAGATTTATATATGGGAAGTCCTTTTTTGGTCACCGAAAAAGTTTCGGGTGTTATCGGTAATGTACCGGGACCACCGGGAGGGTCCCGGGGGTCCACCAAGTGGGGCCACCGGCCCCAGAAGGCTGCGTGGGCCAAGTGTGGGAGGGGACCAGCCCCAGGTGGGCTGGTGCGGCCCCCCACCAAGGCCCAAGGCGCATGGGAGAGTGGGAGGGGGCAAACCCTAGGTCCAGATGGGCCTTAAGGCCCACCCTAGTGGCGCCCCCCTCTCCTCCCCTTGGCCGCCCCCCTTAGATGGGATCTAGGGCTGGCCGCCAGCCCTTGGGGTGGGAACCCTAGAGGGGGCGCAGCCCCCTCCCCCCCTATATATATTTGAGGTTTGGGGCTGCCCAAGACACACGAGAACGTCTCTCTTTCGGCGCAGCCCTACCCCTCTCCCTCCTCCTCCTCTCCCGCGGTGCTTGGCGAAGCCCTGCGGGATTGCCACGCTCCTCCATCACCACCACGCCGTCGTGCTGCTGCTGGATGGAGTCTTCCCCAACCTCTCCCTCTCTCCTTGCTGGATCAAGGCGTGGGAGACGTCACCGGGCTGCACGTGTGTTGAACGCGGAGGCGCCGTGGTTCGGCGCTTAGATCGGAACCAACCGCGATCTGAATCGCTACGAGTACGACTCCTTCATCCGCGTTCTTGCAACGCTTCCGCATCGCGATCTACAATGGTATGTAGATGCACTCCCCTTCCCCTCGTTGCTAGATTACTCCATAGATTGATCTTGGTGATGCGTAGAAAATTTTGAATTTCTGCTACATTCCCCAACAGTGGCATCATGAGCTAGGTCTATGCGTAGTTTCTATGCACGAGTAGAACACAAAGTAGTTGTGGGCGTCGATTTTGTCAATTTACTTGCCGTTACTAGTCTTATCTTGATTCGGCGGCATCGTGGGATGAAGCGGCCCGGACCGACCTTACACGTACTCTTACGTGAGACAGGTTCCACCGACTGACATGCACTAGTTGCATAAGGTGGCTAGCGGGTGTCTGTCTCTCCCACTTTAGTCGGAACGGATTCGACGAAAAGGGTCCTTATGAAGGGTAAATAGAAATTGGCATATCACATTGTGGTTTTATGTAGGTAAGAAACGTTCTTGCTAGAAACCTATACAAGCCACATAAAAACTTGCAACAACAATTAGAGGACGTCTAACTTGTTTTTGCAGCATGTGCTATGTGATGTGATATGGCCAGAAGATGTGATGAATGATATATGTGATGTATGAGATTGATCATATTCTTGTAATAGGAATCACGACTTGCATGTCGATGAGTATGACAACCGGCAGGAGCCATCGGAGTTGTCTTTATTTTTTGTATGACCTGCGTGTCATTGAATAACGCCATGTAAATTACTTTACTTTATTGCTAAGCGCGTTAGCCATAGAAGTAGAAGTAATCGTTGGCGTGACAACTTCATAAAGACACAATGATGGAGATCATGATGATGGAGATCATGGTGTCATGCCGGTGACGAAGATGATCATGGTGCCCCGAAGATGGAGATCAAAGGCGCAGGATGATATTGGCCATATCACGTCACTTTATGATTTGCATGTGATGTTTATCATGTTTACATCTTATTTTCTTAGAACGACGGTAGCATAAATAAGATGATCCCTCACTAAAATTTCAAGAGACGTGTTCCCCCTAACTGTGCACCATTGCGAAGGCTCGTTGTTTCGAAGCACCACGTGATGATCGGGTGTGATAGATTCTAACGTTCGAATACAACGGGTGTTGACTGGCCTAGCATGTACAGACATGGCCTCGGAACACATGCGAAACACTTAGGTTGACTTGACGAGCCTAGCATGTACAGACATGGCCTCGGAACACAAGATACCGAAAGGTCGAACATGAGTCGTATAGTAGATACGATCAACATGGAGATGTTCACCGATGATGACTTCCGTCTCACGTGATGATCGGACACGGCCTAGTTTGACTCGGATCATGTATCACTTAGATGACTAGAGGGATGTCTATCTGAGTGGGAGTTCAATAATCAGATGAACTTCATTATCATGAACATAGTCAAAAGGTCTTTGCAAATTATGTCATGCGCTTTAGTTCTACTGTTTAAGATATGTTCCTAGAGAAAAATTTAGTTGAAAGTTGGTAGTAGCAATTATGCGGACTGGGTCCGTAAACTGAGGATTGTCCTCATTGCTGCACAGAAGGCTTATGTCCTTAATGCACCGCTCGGTGTGCTGAACCTCAGTGTCGTCTGTAGATGTTGCGGAACGTCTGACATACACGTTTTGATAACTACGTGATAGTTCAGTGCGTAATGCTAACAGTTTAGAATTGTGGCACCAAAGACGGTTTTGAAACGTCGCATACCATATGAGATGTTCTGAAGACTAAAATTGGGATTTCAGACTAGTGCCCACGTCAAGAGGTATGAGACCTCTGACAAATTTCTTAAGCCTGCAAACTAAGGGAGAAAAGCTCAATCGTTGAGCATGTGCTCAGATTGTCTGAGTACCACAATCGCTTGAATCCAGTGGGAGTTAATCTCCCAGATGAGAGAGTGATGGTACTCCATAGTCACTGCCACCAAGCTAGTAGAGCTTCGTGATGAACTATAACATATCAGGGATAGTTATGATGATCCTTGAGCTATTCGCGATGTTTGACACCGCGAAAGTAGAAATCAAGAAGGAGCATCAATTGTTGATGGTTAGTAAAACACTTGTTTAAGAAGGGCAAGGGCAAAAGGGATACTTCATGAAACAGCAAGTCGTTTGCTGCTCTAGTGAAGAGTCCCAAGGTTGAACCCAAACCCGAGACTAAGTGCTTCTGTAATGAGAGGAACGGTCACTGAAGCAGTACCACCCTAGATATTTGGTAGATGAGAAGGCAGGCAAGGTCGACAGAAGTATATTAGATATACATTATATGAATGTGTACTTTACTAGTACTCCTAGAAGCACCAGGGTATTAGATACCGGTTCGGTTGCTAAGTGTTAGTAACTCGAAATAAAAGCTGCAGAATAAATGGAGACTAGCTAAAGGTGAGATGACGATGTGTGTTGGAAGTGTTTCCAAGGTTGATGTGATCAGGCATCGCATGCTTCCTCTACCATCGAGATTGGTGTTTGCGTTGAGCATAAACATGATTGGATTATGTTTATCACAATACGGTTATTCATTTAAGGAGAATAATGGTTACTCTGTTTATTTGAATAATATCTTCAATGGTCTTGCACCTAAAATGAATCTCGATCGTAGTGATACACATGTTCATGCCAAAAGTAATGATAGTACCACATACTTGTGGCACTGCTATTTGAGTCATATTGGGATAAAACGCATGAAGAAGCTCCATGTAGATGGATCTTTGGACTCACTCGTTTTTGAAAAGATTGAGACATGCGAACCATGTCTATTGGTAGATATGCATGAAGAAACTCCATGCAGATGGATCGTTTGGACTCACTTGATTTTGAATCACTTGAGACATGCAAATCATACCACATGGGCAAGATGACTGAAATGCCTCGTTTTCAGTAAGATGGAACAAGAGAGCAACTTATTGGAAGTAATACATTTTTGATGTATGCAGTCCAATGAGTGCTGAGGCATGCAGTGGATATCGTTATGTTCTTACTTCACAGATGATTTGAGTAGATGCTGAGTGTATTTACTTGATGAAACACAAGTCTGAATTATTGAAAGGTTCAAATAATTTCAGAGTGAAGTTGAAGATCGTCGTGACAAGAGGATAAAATGTCCGTGATATGATCATAGAGATGAGTATCTGAGTTACGAGTTTGGCACACAATTAAGACATTGTGGAAAGTGTTTCACAATTAATACCGCCTGGAACACCATAGTGTGATGGTGTGTCCGAACATCATAACTGCACCCTATTGGATATGGTGCATACCATGATGTCTCTTATCGAATTACCACTATCGTTTATGGGTTAGGCATTAGAGACAACTGCATTCACTTTAAAGGGGCACCACGCAATTCCGTTGAGACGACACCGTTTAGAGAAACCTAAGTTATCGTTTCTTAAAAGTTCGGGGCTGCTTATGTGAAAAAGTTTCAGGCTGATAAGCTCGAACCCAAAGCGGATAAATGCATCTTCATAGAATACCAAAAACAGTTCGGTATACCTCCTATTTCAGAGCTGGAAGCAAAAGTAATTGCTTCTAGAAACGAGTCCTTTCTCGAGGAAAAGTTTCTCTCGAAAGAATTGAGTGGGAGGATGGTGGAGACTTGATAAGGTTATTGAACCGTCACTTCAACTAGTGTGTAGCAGGGCACAGGAAGTTGTTCCTGTGGCACCTACACCAATTGAATTGGAAGCTTATGATAGTGATCATGAAACTTCGGATCAAGTCACTACCAAACCTCGTAGGACGACGAGGATGCGTGCTACTTCAGAGTGGTACGTGATCCTGTCTGAGATATCATGTTATTGGACAATACTGAACCTACGAGCTATGGAGAAGCGATGGTGGGCCCATATTCCGACAAATGGTTAGAAGCCATGAAATCCGAGATAAATGGATCTTTGAGAAGAAGACGGACGTGGACGGTAATGTTACCGTCCATGAAGCTCGACTTGTGGCAAAGAGTATTTCCACAAGTTCAAGGAGTTGACTACGATGAGATTTTCTCATCCATAGCGATGCTTAAGTCCGTCGGAATCATGTTAGCATTAGCTGCATTTATGAAATCTGGCAGATGGATGTCAAAACAAGTTTCCTTACCAGTTTTCGTAAGGAAAGGTTGTATGTGATACAATCAGAAAGGTTTTGTCGATCCTAAGGATGCTAAAAGGTATGCTAGCTCCAGCGATCCTTCCATGGACTAGAGCAAGCATCTCGGAGTCAGAATATACGCTTTGATGGAGTGATCAAAGTTTTTGGGTTTATACAAAGTTTGTTAGAAACTTGTATTTACAATAAAGTGAGTGGGAGCGCTACAACATTTCTGATAAGTATATGTGAATGACATATTGTTGATCCGAAATGATGTGAAATTTCTGGAAAGCATAAAGGGTTGTTTGAAAGGAGTTTTTCAAAGGAAGACCTGGATAAAGCTGCTTACGTATTGGGCATCAAGATCTATAAAGATAGATCAAGACGCCCGATGATACTTTCAAAAAACGCACACCTTGACATGATTTTGAAAGAGTTCAAAATAGATCAGCAAAGAAGGAGTTCTTGGCTATGTTACAAGGTGTGAGTATTGAGTAAGACTCAAGACCTGACCACAGCAGAAGAGAGAGAAAGGACGAAGGTCGTCCCCTATGCTTCAGACGTAGGCTCTACAGTATGCTATGCTGTGTACCGCACATGAAGTGTGCCTTGCCATGAGTTGGTCAAGGGGTACAATGGTAATCCGGGAATGGATCACATGACAGCGGTCGAACTTATCCTTAGTATCTAGTAGACTAAGGAATTTTCTCGATTATGGAGGTGAAAAGGAGTTCGTCGTAAAGGGTTACGTCGATGCGAACTTTGACACTAATCCGGATGACTCTGAGTAGTAAACCGGATTCGTATAGTAGAGCAGTTATTTGAAATGGCTCCAAATAGCGCGTGGTAGCATCCACAAGATGACATAGATATTCGTAAAGCACACACGGATCTGAAAGGTTCAGACCCGTTGACTAATAACCTCTCTCACAAGCATAACATGATCAAACCAGAACTCATTGAGTGTTAATCACATAGAGATGTGAACTAGATTGTTGACTCTAGTAAACTCTTGGATGTTGGTCACATGGTGATGTGACCTGTGAGTGTTAATCACATGGTGATGTGAACTAGATTATTGACTCTAGTGCAAGTGGGAGACTGTTGGAAATATGCCCTAGAGGCAATAATAAATTGGTTATTATTATATTTCCTTGTTCATGATAATCGTTTATTATCCATGCTAGAATTGTATTGATAGGAAACTCAGATACATGTGTGGATACATAGACAACACCATGTCCCTAGTAAGCCTCTAGTTGACTAGCTCGTTGATCAATAGATGGTTACGGTTTCCTGACCATGGACATTGGATGTCGTTGATAACGGGATCACATCATTAGGAGAATGATGTGATGGACAAGACCCAATCCTAAGCCTAGCACAAGATCGTGTAGTTCGTTTGCTCAGAGCTTTTCTAATGTCAAGTATCATTTCCTTAGACCATGAGATTGTGCAACTCCCGGATACCGTAGGAATGCTTTGGGTGTACCAAACATCACAACGTAACTAGGTGGCTATAAAGGTGCACTACAGGTATCTCCGAAAGTGTCTGTTGGGTTGGCACGAATCGAGACTGGGATTTGTCACTCCGTGTAAACGGAGAGGTATCTCTGGGCCCACTCGGTAGGACATCATCATAATGTGCACAGTGTGACCAAGGAAGTTGATCACGGGATGATGTGAGTTACGGAACGAGTAAAGAGACTTGCCGGTAACAAGATTGAACAAGGTATCGGGATACCGACGATCGAATCTCGGGCAAGTAACATACCGATAGACAAAGGGAATTCTATACGGGATTGATTGAATCCCCGACATCGTGGTTCATCCGATGAGATCATCGTGGAACATGTGGGAGCCAACATGGGTATCCAGATCCTGCTGTTGGTTATTGACCGGAGAACGTCTCGGTCATGTCTGCATGGTTCCCGAACCCGTAGGGTCTACACACTTAAGGTTCGATGACGCTAGGGTTATAGGGAAAGTATGTACGTGGTTACCGAATGTTGTTCGGAGTCCCGGATGAGACCCCGGACGTCACGAGGAGTTCCGGAATGGTCCGGAGGTAAAGATTTATATATGGGAAGTCCTGTTTTGGTCGCTGGAAAAGTTTCGGATGTTATCGGTAATGTACCGGGACCACCGGGAGGGTCCCGGGGGTCCACCAAGTGGGGCCACCAGCCCCAGAAGGCTGCGTGGGCCAAGTGTGGGAGGGGACCAGCCCCAGGTGGGCTGGTGCGCCCCCCACCAAGGCCCAAGGCGCATGGGAGAGTGGGAGGGGGCAAACCTAGGTCCAGATGGGCCTTAAGGCCCACCCTAGTGGCGCCCCCCTCTCCTCCCCTTGGCCGCCCCCCTTAGATGGGATCCAGGGCTGGCCGCCAGCCCTTGGGGTGGGAACCCTAGAGGGGGCGCAGCCCCCTCCCCCCCTATATATTTGAGGTTTGGGGCTGCCCAAGACACACGAGAACGTCTCTCTTTCGGCGCAGCCCTACCCCTCTCCCTCCTCCTCCTCTCCCGCGGTGCTTGGCGAAGCCCTGCGGGATTGCCACGCTCCTCCATCACCACCACGCCGTCGTGCTGCTGCTGGATGGAGTCTTCCCCAACCTCTCCCTCTCTCCTTGCTGGATCAAGGCGTGGGAGACGTCACCGGGCTGCATGTGTGTTGAACGCGGAGGCGCCGTGGTTCGGCGCTTAGATCGGAACCAACCGCGATCTGAATCGCTACGAGTATGACTCCTTCATCCGCGTTCTTGCAACGCTTCCGCATCGCGATCTACAATGGTATGTAGATGCACTCCCCTTCCCCTCATTGCTAGATTACTCCATAGATTGATCTTGGTGATGCGTAGAAAATTTTGAATTTCTGCTACGTTCCCCAACAGCTATATCTCTCACGTGTCGAGGCACGACTTAGAGGCATAACCGCATTGTAGGTTTTGTCGCAAGAAGGGTCATCTTCACACAATCCCATGTAATGAACAAGAATGGGATAAAGAGAGTTGGCTTACAATCGCCACTTCGTACAATACATAAATAAATTCATACATCATTCAAAATACACACATAGACCGACTACGGTCAAATCCAAATAAAAAGAAGATAACCGCAAATGCTAGATCCCCGATCGTCCCAACTGGGCTCCACTACTGATCATCAGGAAACGAAACATAGTAACGACCGAGGTCCTCGTCGAACTCCCACTTGAGCTCGGTTGCGTCACCTGCACTGGTATCCTCGGCACCTGCAACTGTTTTGGTAGAATCTGTGAGTAACGAGGACTCAACAATCTTACACCCGTGAGATCAAGACTATTTAAGCTTGTGGGTAGGAAAGGGGTAATGTGGTGGAGCTGCGGCAAGCACTAAGCATATATGGTGGCTAACATACGCAAGTAAGAGCGAGAAGAGAAGCAACGCATCGGTCGAGAAGCTAGAAGTGATCCTGAAACTACTTACGTTCATACATAACCCAGACCGTGTTCACTTCCCGGACTCTGCCGAAAAGAGACCATCACGGCTACACACGCGGTTGATGCATTTTAATTAAGTCAAGTGTCAAGTTCTCTACAACCGGACATTAACAAATTCCCATCTGCCACATAACTGCGGGCACGGCTTTCGAAAGATAATACCCTGCAGGGGTGTCCCAACTTAGCCCATCACAAGCTCTCACAGTCAACGAAGGATATTCCTTCTCCCGGGAAGACCTGATCAGCCTCGGAATCCCGGTTACAAGACGTTTCGACAATGGTAAAACAAGACCAGCAAGACCGCCCGACTATGCCGACAAATCCCGATAGGAGCTGCACGTATCTCGTTCTCAGGGCACACCGGATGAGACAGGCTACGAGTAAAACCAGACTTCGAGTTTCCCCGAGGTGGCCCCGTAGGCGGCTCAGTTCGGACCAACGCTCAGAGGAGCACTGGCCCGGGGGGGCTGAAATAAAGATGACCCTCGGGCTCACGAAAACCCAAGGGAACCAAGGTTGGGCCTTGCTGGAGGAGTTTTATTCAAAGCGAACTGTCAAGGGGGTCCCATAAATCCCCAACCGCGTAAGGAACGTAAAATCAACGAACATAACACCGGTATGACGGAAAATAGGGCGGCAAGAGTGGAACAAAACACCAGGCATAAGGCCGAGCCTTCCACCCTTTACCAAGTATATAGATGCATTAATTAAATAAGAGATATTGTGATATCCCAAAATATCCATGTTCCAACATGGAACCAACTTCATCTTCACCTGCAACTAGCAACGCTATAAGAAGGGCTGAGCAAAAGCGGTAACTTAGCCAAACAACGGTTTGCTAGGAAAGGATGGTTAGAGGCTTGACATGGCAATATGGGAGGCATGATAAACAAGTGGTAGGTAGTGCAAGCATAGAGATAGAGCGAACAACTAGCAAAGCAAAGATAGAAGTGATTTCGAGGGTATGGTCATCTTGCCTGCAAAGTTCTCAGAGTTGTCGAAAGCTTGATCCTCGTTAGTGTACTCAACAGGTTCCTCGTTCACGTACTCGTCTTCCAGCTCTACCCAAGGCAAGAACACAAGCAATGGAACCACAATCAATCACGATGCAATGCACAAGCAACATGATGCAATACATGACATGATATGCGAGATGTGATATGCAATGCATATGCGTACTCCGGAAGGAAAAGGATGAGAAAGGCATCAACTTGGCAAACCAAGTATGCCGCTGGAAAGATGAGATGATTTCGGTTGAAATCGATATAAAGATCACCGGAAACGGATGCACGGTTTGCAAATGACAAGCAAAACAAGATATGATGCAAACTGCTTAAAACAGCAACATGGGCACTTAGAAGCAAGGTTTAAGTATGCTATGAACCCAAACATGAAAACTAAATACATGGATGTGATTTACAAGAGATTCTTGGCAAAATATGAACACTGAGCTATGGCTAGATCACAAAATAACAGGTTCAAACAAGCATGGCAAAAGTGCAAAATATAGCAGCTTCACAGACTTGGTGAAAATACTGAACATGGCTTAAACAACATCAGGTAGCAATGTTTAGAGCAAGCAATCAACATGCTACAGGAACATATCATAGCAAAACAAGGCATGGCATGAATCTACTAAATGCATAGAACAAAAGTCCCATACTGATCATGAGCCAAAAAGGCACAAAAGATATGATGGCACCCATGTAAACATAGAACATTTTATTAAAAGTTTCAGACTTAGCAGAAAAACAGAGCATGTCATAAACAGAATTATGAAGGCATTTTTGCGAGCTCAAACCACTCATCACAAAACATTGCATGACAAACCAAGCATACCAACAGCAAGATGACATGTTCATGAAGCTAACCATGGCAAGAGCAACTTCATAGGATGCATGTATCACTAGCAACAACCATGGCAATATGGGATTAACATGTTAACATTCTGCCAGGAACATTTTATAGCAAAAGTAGAGCAAGAACAAGACATGCTAGATCATTCCATAATTGCAAGCAGGGGCATGGATGGATATAGCATAACCACATGTTCAAAACAACCTTACTGAAGTATCTCAAAATAAGCATGAATCTCACTGTAGCATCAAGTTTACATGGCATCAAAATAACAGCAGGAAAAGGACAGCAAAAACCCGTCCCTGAAAACAGCAACATTGTGGAGGCTACTATGCATGCTTGTGCTAGTCACCACATAGATCAAAAAAATACAAGGCAAGCACCTCTGTAAATATGGCATGACATAGTTCAAAAGATATGTAGAGCTCATGCTCATAGGATGCACACAAAATGCAATGAAAAAGACAAATCACCAAGTTTTGTTAACAGACAGCAGTTAACATCATATAGCACTCTTGCAATGATGATTAAAGTATCAAGATAAACTCAAACAAGCATGGCACAATGGGACAAAATGAAGAGCATCTCATGCTGAACATTTTTACATATTATATGCACCAACCGGAGCACCGAGCATGAAGTTATGGCATGATGAACATGGCATAAAAATAACAGAGAGCTCCGGGACTTGGTGGAATTTCACCTTGCGGATCTGGGGTTGACCCGGCACGCAAACGAGGCAGTGGCGGATCTCGCTGGAGTCGTCGCCGGAGATGGAGAGGAGGTGGCCGGAGGGGTCGAGGCTCGCCGGAGGGGGGTTGCCGGACGAGGGAGGGGCCGGATCTGGCCGGACCTCGCCGGATCCGGCGCCGGCGGAGGCGGCGACGGGGCCGGGCGGCGCGGGGGCGTGCGGCGGCGGCGGCGCACCGACGCGGCGGTCGGTGGAGCGGGGCGACCGGGCAGCGCGGCGACGGACGAGGTAGGGCGCGGGGCGGCAGAGGCGCGACCCGCGGGCGGCGGCGGCGGACGGGCTCGGGGGCCCGACCCGGGGTCGGGCGGGCCGGCGGCGGTGGGCGGCGGCGTTGCCACATGTGGCAGGCTCCGGTTGGTGCGGAGGCGGTGGTGGACGCGTACGGCGTCGCCCGGACGTGTCCGGCGGCGCGAGGGGAGCGGTGGCTAGGGTTTGGACCCAGATTTCGGGGGAGATGCACATATTTATAGGTAGAGGGAGCTTGGAGACTCCAAATGAGGAGCGGTTTTCGCCCACACGATCATGATCCGACGACGGAGGGAATGGAAGTGGTTTAGATGGGTTATTGGGCTGTTTTGGAGGGGTGTTGGGCTGCAACACACAAGAGGCCTTTGCGGTTACCCGGTTAACCGTTGGAGCATCAAACGGCCTCCAAATGGAACGAAACTTGACTGGTGGTCTACCGATGGCGTACCAAGGCCACTTGGCAAAACTCGGTCCATTCCGAGAACGTTTAACACCCGCTCACGAAAAGAGACAAGAGGGGTGCGCCGGTGCATGTGGGAGTGTCAGATTGCGAAACGGACAACATGGAAAATGCTCGGATGCATGAGACGAACACATATGCAAATGAGATGCACATGATGACATGATATGAAATGCATGACATGAACAAAATGCAAAGCGAAAGACAAAAACCCAACCATGGAGGGAATATCATAACACATAGCCGAAAATGGCAAGAGTTGGAGTTACAAATATGGCAAGATATATCCGGAGTGTTACAATTCTCCAGCTTGAACATCTGCAAGTCAAAATACCCCATAAATATTCCGCACCAACTACAGAACATTATATTCTCTAAGCTGCCTTCAAAATCATTTCATACCAAAGCAACTGAAGAGAATTCATTACCACTGAGACAGGAAAAGGGGCACCCTTCTAGAAATTTTAGAAGGGCGCGTACCTTAGCTCACCTCTTTTGTGTTTCCTATATCCTGAGATACAATGTATCCTGGTCTATGTGCCCATGGGGGATAACTACCTACATGCCATTCCTACATAAATGAAAGGAGTAAGAAATTGGATGATCAAGAAAAAGTAGCAGCTGATTAAGAACAGGTAGCAGCGAAAGCATTTGCTAAGCATCTGCAACATGATAAAGGATATTTCAATTAGCATCATGAGGCTTGCAGAGTACAGAAACCAACTACCATTGCAAACATCAGCACACAAGAAGCAGAAAAAAAACATTACAAGCATAACCACACCAGTATAGAACATAGCTCACTGGAATATAAGTAAAACTAAGAAGTTGGCATACACAGAAATAAATCTAAAAAGGGGAGAGAAATCACACAAGAAGAAGTGAATATGTTCAAGAGACCCTAGAGAGAGAAAGAGAGAGTTCACCCTTTTCTGATTCACAAATACACAACACTTAGTTTTTTTGCTGTATCGCTTGCTTTATGAACTAATAATCCATCTATATCTGTCATAGGAACTAAAGATATCATTTCTGTTGGGGTTTGCTACTACATATTGTGTTGGTAATGAAGGCCATTTGTATTTGGCATTTTCTTATATGAACATGACAACAAAACTATTGCTAGCAGAATAGAAACTTGAGTAAATTCTCATTTCAGAGATATGGAAGTGATCATGTTCAGTGGTTCGAATTTTTAGTAAAAAAATGTGAAGAATAGTTCTGAAGTTGTTTCCATATTCATTTGCGGTGATGTACACCCAGAATTCAGCAGACAGCAGCATAGCAAGGTTGACAAGCAGAACACCAGCAAGATCTAACATAGTTTCACATCATTTATTTTTTCAGCTAGATATGATGCACACTACAAAGCCAGAACCTAGAAGCTGCACATGGATTACAAAGTTGTTGTTATTTAGTGCACCGGTTGTTATAGTGGAGTTTCAGTACAATAAATATCAAAATTACATAGTTATAGAAGTGTATTAATTAGCCATGCATAATAATACAAGTCCTTTAATTGGAAGCACTCAACGCTCACATGTAAACAAAGAAGCTTTGGAATCCATAAAGTGAGCATTTCAGCAAGGACAACACCCACTAGCAACTAATTGTTAATTTGGAATGTGAACATCAGTAAAACCATGATAGCAGAAAGGCCAAGAGCGACTAAGTAAATGATTTGGTCTTTTCATTGGACATGGAAACTGTACATAAAGACAAGGGAACATGGCAGAATACCATGCGACTAGATGAGAACAAAATAAAGTCAAGGAAGCTGCTGTGCATTGGGTGATACAACATAGAATCAATTGTGCGACATTTTCATCAACCCGTGCATACTCCCTTAATCATAGTTGTAGAATAAGACCATATAATTTAAAAGAGTTCCCTTTAGATATCCCGTGGAAATCTTACATCACAATGGTTTGCATTAATGACAATTCCAACAAATATCTTAATATACATACATTGGAAATTTAACCACAGATAGTACATATAAAATACGTTGAGTATTACACTTCATAGGATTTCTGTACACCATTGGTCATGATCTTACAGTATGCAAATATACCTCTTAATTTCTCTAATCACATAGTAATAAACTTGCAGTGGAAGGGATACTAAACAGAGTTTTTGGAGAAAATAGTGATGTAATCCACAATTAGTACTTCTGATTACATTAGATGAGAGAGAGAGAGAGAGAGTAGTGCAGTTTTTATTTTGTCGCAAAGATGCATGTGCGAGTGTACTTGTCTAGGAAATTAATTCAAAAAATGACATAGTTCTTTTGATAACCTTCTATGCCACGCATTAACCCTTGGGGTGCTCACTCTTTGTCTCGATGGCAGCCTTCTTCACAAGTTGATATAGTGTTCCCTTATTCATGAGTTAAGCTACCACCACCTGCACATTAGAACACATATACTCATCATGGTGGTCCCTTGTGATACAGAAAAAAAATTGTGGGGATATTGCTCAGATTCAGAAGGCATTGTATATATTTTTTGACTTATTTTTATTTATCATACTTTCTTACATGGAAACAATATATATGCACATAGTATAAGTTATATGTACAAAGCATAGTGAAAAGGTTCAAATAGCATAAGACTGTTATAATCAATATGTGATAACCCACAAGTATAGGGGATCGCAACAGTTTTCGAGGGTAGAGTATTCAACCCAAATTTATTGATTCGACACAAGGGGAGCCAAAGAACATTCTTAAGTATTAGCAGTTGAATTGTCAATTCAACCACACCTGGATAACTTAGTATCTACAACAAAGTATTTAGTAGCAAAGTAGTATGGAAGTAACGGTAACAATAGCAAAAGTAAAGATAGCAGTTTTGTAACAATTGTAACAGTAGCACCGGTAAAGTAAATAAGCAAAGCACAATATGTGAAAAGCTCGTAGGCATTGGATCAGTGATGGATAATTATGTCGGATGTGATTCCTCATGTAATAGTTATAACATAGGGTGACACAGAACTAAGTCCAGTTCATCAATGTAATGTAGGCATGTATTCCGAATATAGTCATACGTGCTTATGGAAAAGAACTTGCATGACATCTTTTGTCCTACCCTCCCGTGGCAGCGGGGTCCTAATGGAAACTAAGGGATATTAAGGCCTCCTTTTAATAAAGTACCGGACCAAAGCATTAGCACTTAGTGAATACATGAACTCCTCAAACTACGGTCATCACCGAGAAGTATCCCGATTATTGTCACTTCGGGGTTGTCAGATCATAACACATAATAGGTGACTGATACGTCTCCGTCGTATCTACTTTTCCAAACACTTTTGCCCTTGTTTTGGACTCTAACTTGCATGATTTGAATGGAACTAACTCGGACTGACGCTGTTTTCAGCAGAACTGCCATGGTGTTATTTTTGTGCAGAAATAAAAGTTCTCGGAATGACCTGAAAATCCACGGAGAAACTTTTCAGAATTAATAAAAAATACTGGCGAAAGAATTAGCGTCAGGGTGCCCACACCCTGTCCACGAGGGTGGGGGCGCGCCCCCTGCCTCGTGGGCCCCCTGGACGTCCACCGACCTCAACTCCAACTCCATATATTTGCTTTCGCGGAGAAAATAATCAGAGAGAAAGTTTCATCGCATTTTACGATACGGAGCCGCCGCCAAGCCCTAATCTCCCTCGGGAGGGCTGATCTGGAGTCCGTTCGGGGCTCCAGAGAGGGGGATTCGTCGCCGTCGTCATCATCAACCATCCTCCATCACCAATTTCATGATGCTCACCGCCGTGCGTGAGTAATTCCATCGTAGGCTTGCTGGACGGTGATGGGTTGGATGAGATTTACCATGTAATCAAGTTAGTTTTGTTAGGGTTTGATCCCTAGTATCCACTATGTTCTGAGATTGATGTTGCTATGACTTTGCTATGCTTAATGCTTGTCACTAGGGCCCGAGTGCCATGATTTCAGATCTGAACCTATTATGTTTTCATGAATATATGTGAGTTCTTGATCCTATCTTTCAAGTTTATAGTCACCTATTATGTGTTATGATCCGACAACCCCGAAGTGACAATAATCGGGATACTTCTCGGTGATGACCGTAGTTTGAGGAGTTCATGTATTCACTATGTGCTAATGCTTTGGTCCGGTTCTCTATTAAAAGGAGGCATTAATATCCCTTAGTTTCCATTAGGACCCCGCTGCCACGGGAGGGTAGGACAAAAGATGTCATGCAAGTTCTTTTCCATAAGCACGTATGACTATATTCGGAATACATGCCTACATTACATTGATGAAATGGAGCTAGTTCCGTGTCACCCTATGTTATAACTATTAGATGAGGAATTGCATCCGACATAATTATCCATCACTGATCCAATGCCTATGAGCTTTTCACATATTGTGCTTTGCTTATTTACTTTACCGTTGCTACTGTTACAATTACTACAAAACTGCTACTGTTACTTTTGCTATTGTTACTGTTACTTCCATACTACTTTGCTACTAAATACCTTGCTGCAGATACTAAGTTATCCAGGTGTGGTTGAATTGACAACTCAACTGCTAATACTTGAGAATATTCTTTGGCTCCCCTTGTGTCGAATCAATAAATTTGGTTTGAATACTCTACCCTCGAAAACTGTTGCGATCCCCTATACTTGTGGGTTATCAAGACTATTTTCTGGCGCCATTGCCGGGGAGCATAGCTCTATTCTTAGAGTCACTTGGGATTTATATCTGCTGATCACTATGAGGTACTTGAAAGACGAAAGAACTAAGATATTTCCCTCAACTACGAGGGGAGGTAAGGAACTGCCATCTAGCTCCGCACTAGATTCTCCTTCTGTTTTGAGTAAGCTTGCGACACCTAAACCTGCTTCTACTACGAATTCTGATATGTCGCATGTTATTGATGATGTCACTTCTGCTATGCATGATACTTATGATGAAACTACTTCTGTGCTTGATACTACTGTGCCATTAGGTGAATTTCTTGATGAACAACTTGCTAGGGTTAGAGAGAATGAATTTATAGAAAATAAAATTATTGAAGATAGTGATGATGAAGGTTCTCCCCCTAAATATGAGTTGCTTGTTGTTACAGAGGGTTATGTTATGGATGAAGAAACTACTAGAGATATTCTTGCTTGCAATGATAGATCTGATCTTAAGAAGTTATTAGCTAAACTTAAGCAGAAATCTCTAAATGCTAGAATGAAATATGACCCTGCTTTTGCTACTTCACCTATCTTTGTTGCTGATAAGGATTATGAATTGTTTGTCGATCCTGAGATAATTACTTAGTTGAATCTGATCCTTTTTATGGCTATGAATCTAAAAGTGTTGTGGCACATCTTACTAAGTTAAATGATATAGCCACCCTGTTCACTAATGATGAGAAATCTCGCTACTATTATATCCTTAAGATATTTCCGTTCTCATTAAAGGGTGATGCTAAAACTTGGTTTATTTCTCTTGATCCTGGTTGTGTGCGTAGTCCCCAGGATATGATTTATTACTTCTCTGCTAAATATTTCCCCGCACATAAGAAACAAGCTGCCTTGAGGGAAATATATAATTTTGTGCAAATTGAAGAACAGAGTCTCCCACAAGCTTGGGGGAGGCTTCTCCGATTACTTAATGCTTTGCCTGATCATCATCTTAAGAAAAATGAAATACTTGATATCTTTTATAATGGACTAACCGATGCTTCCAAGGACCACTTGGATAGTTGTGCTGGTTGTGTTTTCAGGGAAAGAACAGTCGATCAAGCTGAATTGCTATTGAATAATATGTTGACTAATGAAAATAATTGGACACTTCCTGAGCCAACTCCTGAACCAACTCCTGAGCCAATTAATGAACCTATTCCTAAACCTACTCCGAAGAAGAGGGGTGTTCTATTTCTCAGTCCTGAAGATATGCAAGAGGCAAAGAAATCTATGAAGGAAAAAGGTATTAAAGCTAAAGATGTTAAGAATTTACCTCCTGTTGAAGAAATACATGGCCTTAATATACCACCTATTGAAGAAACGCATTGTCTTGATCACCCGACACTGGTAGTAAAGATAAATTCTCTCTATAGATATGATAAAGTTGAAATCCCGTCTAATAAGTTTCCTAGCCAATGTTTGGATGAATTTGATGACTTTATGGCTAGACAAGAAAATTTCAATGCTTATGTTGGTAGAGAATTAAAGAGTAATGCTTACATGATTGGACGCTTGAGTGATTATATGGCTAGAGTTAAAAGTGACCTTAAACTCATTAGTAAATATGCTTCTATGGTTACCACTCAAGCAGAGCAAGTACTTAAAGCTCAAAGTGATTTGCTCGATGAATTAAATAATAAACATGATTTTTCTGTTAGAGTGGCTAGTAGAACTGGTAAAATGACTCAGGAACCTTTGTATCCTGAAGGCCACCCTAAAAGAATCGAGCAAGATTCTCAGAGAAATAATGTAGATGCACCTAGTCCTTCTAAAAAGAAGAAAAATAAAAATGATAGGACTTTGCATGCTTCTAGTGAACCTGTTGTAGACACACCTGAGAATCCTAATGATATTTCTATTTCTGATGCTGAAACACAATCTGGTGATGAACATGAACCTAGTGATAATGTTAATGATAATGTTCATGTTGACGCTCAACCTAGCAATAATAATGATGTAGAGATTGAACCTGCTGTTGATCTTGATAACCCACAATCAAAGAATCAACGTTATGATAAGAGAGATTTTGTTGCTAGGAAGCACGGTAAAGAAAGAGAACCATGGGTTCAGAAACCCATGCCTTTTCTTCCCAAACCATCCAAGAAAAAGGAAGATGAGGATTTTGAGCGCTTTGCTGAAATGATTAGACCTATCTTCTTACATATGCGCTAAACTGATATGCTTAAAGTTAATCCTTATGCTAAATACATGAAGGATATTATTACAAATAAAAGAAAGATACCGGAAGCTAAAATTTACACCATGCTTGCTAATTATACTTTTAAGGGTGGAATACCTAAGAAACATGGAGATCCAGGAGTACCAACTATACCTTGCTCCATTAAAAGAAACTATGTTAAAACTGCTTTATGTGATCTTGGAGCCAGTGTTAGTGTTATGCCTCTCTCTTTATACCGTAGACTGGAATTGAATAAGTTGACACCTACTGAAATATCCATGCAAATGTCTGACAAATCAACTGCTATACCTGTTGGTATTTGTGAGGATGTGCCTGTTGTGGTTGCAAACGTTACTATCTTAACGGACTTTGTTATTCTTGATATTCCCAAGGACGATAGTATGTCGATTGTCCTTGGTAGACCCTTTTTGAATACTCCAGGGGCTGTTATTGATTGCAACAAAGGCAATGTCACTTTTCATGTTAATGGTAATGAGCATACGGTACACTTTCCGAGGAAACAACCTCAAGTTCATAGCATCAATTCTATCGGAAAAATTCCAACAATTATTATTGGAGGTTTTGAATTTCCTCTTCCTACTGTCAAGAAGAAATATGATATTCTTATTATTGGGGATGTTCATATCCCCGTTGAGGTAACCTAGTGTTATTCGAAATTTCTCCGGTTCCATGTTATTCGGAATGAGTTTGTTAACAAGACTTTAGCAACCTTGTTAGTGGATTCATTTTGATGATCATGAGATGGATGAAATTAGAAGGCACAACCTTCTGTACCCTCTTTTTACTTTCTGTTATTTAGAATAAATAAAGCAAAAATAGTATTTTCAGTCTATTTTCTGAATTATCCATGCAATAAAAATACCCCTAAAATAAAAGTTCTCCAAATGCCCTGCCAATTTAGTATGATTTTTTTCTGGAATATTTGAGATTATTTGGCACTAAGCAACACAGTGAGACTACTATGTTGCCCGCACTCTCTTTGTTTGATTTAACTGCAGGCCATTACCTCGTCTTGCCGGCGGCTATTTACGCGTACCGAGGCCAGACATCAGCCCCAGAGCCTGTGCCAGAACCACCACTTGACCCTTATCGACCATCATCTTATCAGTGGGATCCGGAGGAGATCGCCACTCAGTGGCAGTACAATGACACTCCTCAGTACACCGGGGAGAGTAGCCGCGATCCGTGGGCATAGACCACCTTAGGCCAAAAGCCTAAGCTGGAGGAGTACGTATTTCTCACCGACATTACATTCATGTTCACACACTCATTCTAGTTGTCGGTGCTCATACTCTTTCATTATACTATCCATGCTAGTTTAAATTCTTTTTCTAGCTTTCTTCTTGGGTGTTTGATAAACCTTAAGAAAAACCAAAAAAATAGTTAGTTTACTTCCCATGCTTGTAGTAGTAGTAATTAAAAGAAAACCCAAAAAGATTTCTCGTTCTTCTTTTGCTTGTTGGGAGCTTTCCCATGTTAATAGTTTTATTTCTTTTCTTCCCTTTGGGGGCCGAGAGGAGAAGACCATAATGAAAATGTTTAAGTGGCTCTCATATGCATAATTGTTGATTTAACCAAGAGCCCATATTACCTTGTCTTCTCCCTTGAGTTGAATGCTTGCAGATTCCAGCTTAGTGCAATGCACGTGCACTATTATTATTATCCACACCATTCGGTCATGGAAGTGAAAGGCAATAATGACGATATATGATGGACTGATTGAGATGAGAGAAGTTGGTATGAACTCGACCTCTCTTATTTTTGTAAATATGATTAGTTCATCATTCCTGATTCAGCCTATTATGAATAAACATGTTTGCAATGACAATTAGAGATTATAGTTGCTTATGCCATGCTTAATTAGCTATGAGTTTATAATGGTTTACCTTGCGTGCCAACATGCTATTAAAATGGTTGTGATGTGGTATGATAGGGTGGTATCCTCCTTTGAATGATTCGAGTGACTCGACTTGGCACATGTTCACGCATGTAGTTGAAACAAAATCAACATAGCCTTCACGATATTTATGTTCATGCTGGATTATATCCTACTCATGCTTGCACTCGGCGTTGATTAATTTTAATGCATGTTCATGACTGTTGTTGCTCTCTCAGTTGGTCGCTTCCCAGTCTCTTTCTAGCCTTCGCGTGTACTAAGCGGGAATACTACTTGTGCATCCAAACTCCATAAACCCCAAAGTTTTTCCATATGAGTCCACCATACCTTCCTATATGCGGTATCTACCTGCCGTTCCAAGTAAATTTGTATGTGCCAAACTCCAAACCTTCAAATGAAATTCTGTTTTGTATGCTCGAGCAGCTCATGTATCAACTAGGGTTGTCTGTATCTTCCATGCTAGGTGGGTTATTCTCAAGAGGAGTGGACTCCGCTCCTCATTCACGAGAAAATGGCTGGTAACCGGGATGCCCAGTCCCATGCTCAAATCAAATCAAAATAATTAACAAAACTCCCCCAGGATTGTTGCTAGTTGGAGGCACCCGTTGTTTCGGGCAAGCCATGGATTGATGCTTGTTGGTGGTGGGGGAGTATAAACTTTACCATTCTGTTTGGGAACCGCCTATAATGTGTGTAGCATGGAAGATATCGAGATCTCATAGTTGTTATGTTGACAGTGAAAGTATACCGCTCAAAATGTTATTCATCTCTATTTCAAAATCGAGCTCTGGCACCTCTACAAACCCTTGCTTCCCTCTGCGAAGGGCCTATCTATTTACTTTTATGTTGAGTCATCACCCTCTTATTAAAAAGCACCCGCTGGAGAGCACAGCTGTCATTTGCATGCATTACTATTAGTTTATATTGGGTATGACTATGACTCGATCTCTTTTACCATGAATTACAATGTTTAGTCAGTCCTTGATCTTTAAAGGTGCTCTGCATTTATGTTTTGCGATCTCAGAAAGGGCTAGCGAGATACCATCTTGTTATATCATATTATTGTTGTTTTGAGAAAGTGTTGTCATCCGAGTTTTATTATTATTGCTCCCTAGTTGATTATGCCATTTATATGAGTAAACATGAGACCTAAGTGCTGTTGTGAATATGGTTAGTTCATAATATTTGCTGAAAACTTGAATGCTGGCTTTACATATTTTGCAACAACAAAATCAAACATAGTTTGTAAAAGTTTTTCTTTATCACTTTCAGTTTATCAACTGAATTGCTTGAGGACAAGCAAATGTTTAAGCTTGGGGGAGTTGATACGTCTCCGTCGTATCTACTTTTCCAAACACTTTTGCCCTTGTTTTGTACTCTAATTTGCATGATTTGAATGGAACTAACCCGGACTGACGCTGTTTTCAACAGAACTGCCATGGTGTTATTTTTAAAAAGAAATAAAAGTTCTCGGAATGACCTGAAAATCCACGGAGCAAATTTTCAGAATTAATAAAAAATACTGGCGAAAGAATTAGCGTCAGGGGGCCCATACCCTGTCCACGAGGGTGGGGGCACGCCCCCTCCCCTAGGGCGCGCCACCCTGCCTCGTGGGCCCCCTGGACGTCCACCAACCTCAACTCCAACTCCATATATTTTCTTTCACGGAGAAAAAAATCAGAGAGAAAGTTTCATCGCATTTTACGATACGGAGCCGCCGCCAAGCCTAAGCATGGAGGCGGCGCGCCCCCACCCTCATGGACAGGGTGTGGGCCCCCTGACGCTAATTCTTTCACCAGTATTTTTATTAATTCTGAAAAGTTACTCCGTGGATTTTCAGGTCATTCCGAGAACTTTTATTTCTGCACAAAAATAACACCATGGCAGTTCTGCTGAAAACAGCGTCAGTCCGGGTTAGTTCCATTTAAATCATGCAACTTAGAGTCAAAAACAAGGGCAAAAGTGTTTGGAAAAGTAGATACGACGGAGATGTGTCAACTCCCCCAAGCTTAAACCTTTGCTTGTCCTCAAGCAATTCAGTTGACAAACTGAAAGTGATAAAGAAAAACTTTTACAAACTCTGTTTGCTCTTGTTGTTGCAAAGATTATGAACTAACCATATTCACAATCACACTTAGGTCTCATATTTACTCATATCAATGGCATAATCAACTTGCGAGCAATAATAATAAAACTCAGATGACAACACTTTCTCAAAACAATCATAATATGATATAACAAGATGGTATCTCGCTAGCCCTTTCTGAGACCGCAAAACGTAAATGCAGAGCACCTTTAAAGATCAAGGACTGACTAAACATTGTAATTCATGGTAAAAAAGATCCAGTGATAGTCATACCCAATATAAACTAATAGTAATGCATGCATATGACAGCGGTGCTCTCCAGCGGGTGCTTTTCAATAAGAGGGTGATGACTCAACATAAAAGTAAATAGATAGGCCCTTCGCAGAGGGAAGCAAGGATTTGTAGAGGTGCGAGAGCTCGATTTTTAAATAGAGATGAATAACATTTTGAGCGGTATACTTTCACTGTCAACATAACAACTATGAGATCTCGATATCTTCCATGCTACACACATTATAGGCGGTTCCCAAACAGAATGGTAAAGTTTATACTCCCCCACCACCAATGAGCATCAATCCATGGCTTGCCCGAAACAACGGGTGCCTCCAACTAACAACAATCCTGGGGGAGTTTTGTTTAATTATTTTGATTTGATTTGAGCATGGGACTGGGCATCCCGGTGACCAGCCATTTTCCCGTGAATGAGGAGCGGAGTCCACTCCTCTTGAGAATAACCCGCCTAACATGGAAGATACAGACAAACCTAGTTGATACATGAGCTGCTCGAGCATACAAAACAGAATTTCATTTGAAGGTTTGGAGTTTGGCACATACAAATTTACTTGGAATGGTAGGTAGATACCGCATATAGGAAGGTATGATGGACTCATATGGAATAACTTTGGGGTTTATGGAGTTTAGATGCACAAGCAGTATTCCCGCTTAGTACAGGTGAAGGCTAGAAAGAGATTGGGAAGCAACCAACTGAGAGAGCGACAACGGTCATGAACATGCATTAAAATTAATCAACACCGAGTGCAAGCATGAGTAGGATATAATCCAGCATGAACATAAATATCGTGAAGGCTATGTTGATTTTGTTTCAACTACATGCGTGAACATGTGCCAAGTCGAGTCACTCGAATCATTCAAAGGAGGATACCTCCCTATCATACCACATCACAACCATTTTAATAGCATGTTGGCACGCAAGGTAAACCATTATAAACTCATAGCTAATTAAGCATGACATAAGCAACTATAATCTCTAATTGTCATTGCAAACATGTTTATTCATAATAGGCTTAATCAGGAACGATGAACTAATCATATTTACAAAAACAAGAGAGGTCGAGTTCATACCAGCTTCTCTCATCTCAGCCAGTTCATCATATATCGTCATTATTGCCTTTCACTTGCACGACCGAATGGTGTGGATAATAATAATGGTGCACGTGCATTGGACTAAGCTGGAATCTGCAAGCATTCAATTCAAGGGAGAAGACAAGATAATATGGGCTCTTGGTTAAATCAACAATAAAGCATATGAGAGCCACTTAACATTTTCATTATGGTCTTCTCCTCTCGACCCCCAAAGAAAAGAAAAGAAATAAAACTATTTACACGGGAAAGCTCCCAACAAGCAAAAGAAGAACGAGAAATCTTTTGGGCTTCTTTTAATTATTACTACACTACAGGAAACAGCTACTTTGCCGTCTGCCATGGCGGACGGCAAAGGCTCGAAAGGCGGACGGCAAAGACCTTTGCCATCAGCCGCGGACGGCAAAAGGCTCCGGCAAAGAAGGCTACGGTAAACAGCTGCTTTGCCGTCTGCTTCCTGGCGGCGGACGGCAAAGGCTCTTTGCCGTCCGCGGCGGACGGCAAAGAGGGCGGACGGCAATAATTGCGCTGTCAGTCCGTTAAGTGGCTAACGGCAGACCTTTGCCGTCCGCCGCAGACGGCAAAGAGCCTTTGGTCTTTGCCGTCCGCCTTATGATGTCATGTACACGTCACTAGATGGCAGGTTCTTTGCCGTCTGCTACTGATGGCAAAGTGCAGGTTCTTTGCCGTCTGCCACGGACGGCAAAGTCTTTGCCGTCTGCCACTGTAGGCAAACTGACCAAATGGGTCAGCTCCCAGGAAGCACAGTTGGCTGCCACGTGGCTTCTTTGCCGTCCGCGGCAGACGGCAAAGGCTCTTTGCCGTCGGTGGCAGACGGCAAAGAGCCTGCATATTGTCTGTTTTTTTTGTTTTTTATTAAATCCCACAATTTGCAGCACATATCACATATATAAGTTTCATATCCAGCACATATCCAACACATATCTAGCACATATCACATATCACATATCCAGCACATATCACATATCACATATCCAGCACATATCACATCAGTTTCATCCATACACATTGTTCATACATAAGGAAGTTCCATCCATACACATTGTTCCATCCATATATATATTACAATGCAAAGTGTCATGAAGATAGCAAGCTAGATACAATGCAAAGTTTCATCAAAAGGCACTCCATCATAGCAAGCTAGCTTCCATCAAGTGAATGAAATCTGCAAAATGGTAAATAAGAAAGTTAGAAATAGGTGACTAGAACAAGAAGAAGACTAGAACAAGAAGTATATGTCATTTATGAGCTAACTTAGGTGAAATGGATCATATATGAGCTAACTAAGTTGAAATGGGTTGTTTATGAGCTAACTTAGTTGAAATGGATCATTTATGAGCTAACTTAGTTGAAATGGGTCGTTTATGAGCTAACTAAGGTGAAGGGCATCGTTTTTGAGCTAAGTAAGGTGAAATGGGTCATTTTGGAGCTAACCTAGTTGAAATGGATCGTTTTTGAGCTAACTTAGTTGAAATGGATCGTTTTTGAGGTAACTAAGGTGAAATGGATCTTTTTTAGCTCACTTAGGTCAAATGGATCGTTTTTGAGCTAACTTAGTTGAAATGGATCGTTTTTGAGCTAACTTTGTTGAAATGGATCATTTTTGAGCTAATTTAGTTGAAATGGATCGTTTTTGAGCTAACTTAGGTGAAATGGATCATTTATGAGCTAATTTAGTTGAAATGGATCTTTTTGAGCTAACTTAGGTGAAATGGGTCATTTATGAGCTAACCTAGGTGAAATGGGTCGTTTATGAGCTAACCTAGGTGAAATGGGTCGTTTATGAGTTAACCTAGGTGAAATGGGTCGTTTATGAGCTAATTATGCAATTTTTGACATAAGTAAGCTAAGTACATATCGTTTTAGAGCTAACTTAGGTAAAATGGATGGTTTATGAGGTCAGTAAGCTTATTAAGTCATTTTGGAGGAAAAGAAGCTAACTCTAGGTCATTATGGTAAGCATATTGGAGGAAATAAAGCTAAGTCTAGGTCTTTATGCATTTGTTAAGCAAAACACTAGAGAAACTTACCGTGATCAGGGAGGTGTAGGAGCGGGCTGGCTAGTGCCGGTAGCTGGAGAAGGATCATGCGATGCGTTTCTGGAGTTAAGCTGCACCAAAGATCATTTCCAATGTCTCGTTAGCATTATGACACTCAAATGTTAAGACTAGCAAGTAATGTCCATTCAAATTAAACTCACCGTGGTCCCAGGAGCAATCACTGGCATCGGCGGAGCGGTCTGACCGGTCTTCTCGCACACAGACTGCACATTTGGTTTTGACGACTCAGTCATACTAGTTAGTAATGAGACAAACACTACATGAATGTTTTGGCTAATCTGCAGAAGAAACTTACCACAAGGAGCTCGTACATGGCCCTTGCCTGCATGTCATTCCGTGCCCTCTCCTCCTCCATCATCTTTGTCGTCCTCTCCTCCAACTCCCGCTGCCTCTCCGCCGCCTCCGCCAGAAGTTTCTCCGTTCTATCTCTCTCACTCTGTATAGCAGCCTGCAACACCACTCACATGACCATTTGTAATCATTGATGGAAGCGCACACAATGTAATGGAGAAAGATAGCTGAGTACGTATCACTAACCTTGATGGCGAGTTGCACTGGCCGTTCACGAGGCCTTATCTCAGGAGCGGAGCTCGACTGGCGCGCCTTGATCTCTGGGAGAGTGCTAGGACAACGGATAAGTCCATCTCCAATGGCTATGGAGCCATGGGACCTCCCGCCACCAGATATCATCACCAGCTCTGGATCAATGGGACCCTGGCTCGGGTTAAAGTCCTCCCCTTTCCTCGCCTTCCCCTCATCTCTATATCTCACGAGCTTGTTGTGGGAGGAGATGTTGGTGAAGTTGTTTGCATCATCGAGGTCAGACTGAGAGAAAGCCTTGACTTTCTTGTAAGAGCCAGTGTGGGCCATGGCATACAGGTCGTACACCTCTGGCACCTTATCCGCCTTATTGTGGCGTGCCTGAAAGAGAGAAACAATGAAAATTAGTAACTAAAGGGCTCAAGCTAGCATGATGAATGAATTGCATGAATCATGAAGCAAACCACATACCCAGTTGCGCCCGAACTGATATAAGTTGGAGCTGCCTTGATGGTGTGGCACACCTTCCATTTGGGCACGTTTGTCCTTGGCCTGGTTGTGGAGGGCTAGCCATTCTTGTGAGCACCACTCATCGACCAACACCTCCCAACAATCCATCCGATCCGCACACCATCTCGGAGGCGCCTAAGTTAGCAAATAGAAACTTGAGCGCTACGGCTAAGAATTACTAAATGAAGGAACTTAAGTAGAAGGCCTTAAGAATTACCTTCATGTACTGCTCCTTACTCAGGAACTTATCGCGGCACGCCGGCTTGGTCTTCTTGATACCACGCAAGGCGTAGTAGTCTCGAACAGCCTGCACCCGAGCCTCGTGCCGTAAGTTCTGGAGTAGGCGCTTGCAGACGTTCTCGATAACATTTGCGCACTCCTCCTCGTATCCCTCCTCACACCTGTAGAATGTCTGCAATCAAATGAGACAATATTGATTAGTACAATTAATAACTAGCTAGTTGAAGATTTTGAAATGTGTAAAGGAGAAATTACCCAGAACGTCCTGATCACCATGTCTGCCCTCGTGTCGCACACGACACCGTCGATAATGACATCCGGCGGGGCCGGGGCAGCCACGTAGTGCTCCCAGCTCAACCCAAGCTCTGGAAGCCGACCCTCACCAGGCAACGTGACAAATCCCGGGAAGTTTTGCCGGCAAAGAACTCCAAGGACGGAGTTGGGCCGACGGACACTATGATGGTGGTCCCAACCCCTGCAGCATGACAAGGCCAACGCATTAGTTATTTGAAGAAACGTGAATGCAGAAGGTACAAAAATTTTAAATGCACTTACGTACCTCTCCCCATCAGGGAAGATCAACCACCTCTGCTCGCGGGTCGCCGGCACGGACGGGAGCCGTGTAGCACCACGCTGGTAGACGGTGCCACCCTCCTCCTCAAGATCAGTCGGCTCCCCGCCATCATCAGCATGGCCACTCGGCTCCTCGGGCTGATCCGGCCAGGTACCCCATCCGGACGTGTGCTCCTCCGGGGTCTCGTGGGCCGAACTCTCGTGGGCCGAAGGCCAGTCGACCCGAGGCTCGTGGGCCCAAGACCCGTGGACCGGAGGCTCGTGGACCGGAGTCCGTGTAGCCTCCTCCTCGGACGAGTCCACCCTAGCAGTCACGTGCTCG
This sequence comes from Triticum aestivum, assembly GCF_018294505.1. Taxonomy (NCBI): domain Eukaryota; kingdom Viridiplantae; phylum Streptophyta; class Magnoliopsida; order Poales; family Poaceae; genus Triticum; species Triticum aestivum. The sequence goes on along the minus strand of NC_057799.1, from coordinate 464,972,382 downwards.
GGTGAAACAGCTGGGGGTGGCGGCGAGGAAGGCGCCCTAGCAGTCACCCTACCTCCTCTCCCGCGACCACGTGCCCCACCTCCTCTCTTCCTACCTCGTCCCCTGCTGGGCACCGCGGTGGACGAAGAAGGGCCCGGCGGTGTGGACATACTGTCCAGCAACGCTCGGCGAAGAGGTACGTCTGGAATCGAAGACCTCAGACCACGCGCCGAGGAAGAAGGGCCTTGGCGCGCTCCCGACCAGCGCCCACCATCTTTCAACACCTGCCATGACAAACAGTAAACGAAATTAGTACAACATAAAAAAAAGACCGACATGAATAATAATATGTGTATCACTTAAGTGTATCATCATCAAGTACAACATTAAAAAATTTAATACCTGACACTACTAATAATCTCGATCAGTATCATCAATAAATGCATAATCATCATCATCACTATAATCAATGACGGGCTCATAGGGTTCAGTGGCATCAACATGTGCAAGGCCACCTTGACGTAATCGGTCAAGCAATGACAGGTCATCCGCAGCAGTAACCTCTTCTTGTTCCGGCTCTTCTTGTTCCTCCTCTGGGGTGATGTCGGATTCACTGTCACTGTCTACTTCAATGTTTTGGGGTGAAGTATAGCGGTTCTTGAAACGCTTTTTGGAAAGACGTGTCTCTTGGAAGAATTCTCCTTCATATGTGTCTGGGTTAATGTGAGGTTCATAATCCTCTTCCTTTGGGGGAGATAGTCTAGCACGTGGCGGCACTTCATAAACGACATCCCAACCTTTCAGATTTGGATTAGTTTGGCAGGCCCACGGTAGATAGAATACTTGGGTCGCCTGTTGAGCCGTAATATAGACATCAGGAACATCTAAATGGGTGCTTTGGTTGATTTCAACTAGCCCTATATGTTCATGAGTTCTTCTAGTCTCCTTCGGCTGAAACCAATAACATTTGAAGACTACGACATTCGGTGGGTTTTCACCATAGAATAGAAGTTCATAAATTGCTTCAACTCTCCCATAATACTCGGTACCTCCTTCGCCGATAGCAGATACACAACAATTTGTAGACTTTCGGTCGGCCATAGATAGCTCTTTGCCATAGGTACGAAAGCGATACCCGTTGATGTCGTATTTGTCAAATGAACGGACCTTATAGTCAAAACCATTAGCGACTTGTCTCAATTCGGCATCCATAGACTCTGAATTAGCCTACAAGTTTAATATGAAAGGATTGTTGCATTACGCACAAATTAGCGAATGAAACCGGGATAGCCGCCTACAAATTAGCCTACAAGTCTAATAGAAATTACCGTTTGTTTGAACCAAGAGATGAAACTGGGATAGCCGCCACCTTGCTTTGCGAGAAGCTCATACTCTTCGACAGAATCCTTTTGGATCACCGCTCCATACGAGAATAAGGCGACGTATCGACTGTATGAAATATCCAGGAATAAGAGCAGTTCAAAGGAAATAGAAGTTGCGAAACTATGTACCGAGAACTTACTCGATGTACGGCCGCACTTCTATCAGGTTGTTGAAGATATACAACAAAATCGTCCGCCATTGTTCGTTATCCAAAGATACTGGATTTGAAACACTGGCTGGTGCGAGATTCCCTTTGAATAGGCTGAGGTTGGATCCACCCTTTTTAGGGTCGTCAGCATTGTACCGAGGCTTCGGATTATGCAAATGACGATTTTTGGCTTCGTAGTGTGCTGTCACGAAGTTTGCCGCCTCCTCAGTGATGAATGCCTCAGCCATCGATGCTTCAATTCTACGTTTATTTTTACATTTTTGTCGAAGCGTCTTCTGCATCCTCTCAGTTGGGTAGCACCAACGATTTTGCACGGGCCCCCCCAATCTTGCCTCGGTCGGGAGATGCAAAATCAAATGTTGCATTGGATTAAAGAAGCCCGGTGGAAAGATCTTCTCTAACTTGCAGATCAACTCCGGCGCCAACTCTTCCATTTCTTCTAGCACGCTAGGCGATAGTTCTTTCGCACAAAGAACACGGAAGAAATAGCTGAGTTCTGCCAGTACTAGCCATTCATCCTCAGGGATGAAGCCACGCAACATCACCGGCATTACCCGCTCAATCCATATGTGCCAATCATGACTCTTGAGACCAAATATCTTCAATTTATCAAGACTGGCTCCCCTCTGTAGATTCGCTGCATACCCATCGGGGAACATCAACTGCATTTTCACCCACAAGATAATTTCCCTCATAGCCGGCCTTCCAAGATTGAACCATGCCTTTGGCTTCGTCCAGTTCTGCTTTCCTTTCGGTTCTTTCATGTTTTGTAACGGCCTATCACATAGCGCCTCCAGATCGACTCTAGCCTTAGTATTATCCTTTGACTTCCCATCTATGCCGAACAATGTACCAAAAAGTGCCTCGGCGATATTCTTCTCAGTGTGCATCACGTCGATGTTGTGTGGGCAAAGGAGGTCTTTGAAGTAAGGCAGATCCCATAAGCATGTTTTGTGAGTCCAGGCGTGCTTAGAATTATACCCCTTGAAGTACCCTGGACGCTCGGGATCTGGCTCGAGAGCATTTAACTGATCCAGGGTCTGTTGGCCTGTCAATGCATGTGGTGCAGAGTTTTTGACAACTCTACCTCTGATGAAGTTCTTCTTGTCTTTCCTGAACTTATGGCGAGGATTCAGGAACTCTCTATGCATGTCGAAGCAAGAAAACTTGCGACCGGCCTGAAGCCAACGAAACTCAAGAGCTCCCTTGCATGTGGGGCACGGGAACCTTCCATGCACACACCAGCCAACGAATAGCGCATACGCCGGCAAGTCATGCGTCGAGTACATGTACCAGACACGCATTATGAAGTTCCGTTTGCTATAGGCATCGTATGTCTTGAACCCATTATCCCAGGCTTCTTGCAATTCGTCCTTAAGCGGTTGCATGTACACATTCATATTTTTCCCCGGATAGTTGGGCCCTGGAATTATCAACGTCAGGAAAATGTTCTTTCTTTTCATAATCTGTCCGGGGGGGAGATTGAGTGGAAAGACAAATACGGGCCAACAACTGTATTGGGCTGCCGTCATACCAAACACACTGAACCCATCCGTGCTGATGCCGACTCGAGGATGCCTCGGATCTGCCGCTTTGTCACCATGTAATTCATCAAACTTTTTCCACGCAACACCATCCGATGTGTGTACAATCATCAGATTCCCATCTGCATCTAGTTCGGTTCTTTTGCCCGTTTTGTGCCATGTCATCTGTCTGGCCGTCTCTTCGACCATGAAAAGACGTTGAAGTCTTGGTACGATTGGCATATACCGAAGAACACTAACGGGGATTTTGGTCTGTGTCTTCTCACCCATACCGTTGTCTACCACAACATACCTGGAAGACTTGCAAATGGGACAACAGTTCAAGTCCGCATAGTCAAGCCTAAACAAGACACATCCTTTCTCACAGGCATGTATCTTATCATAGGGCATCTTCAGTGCACGGAGGATTTTGTCCGACTGGTACAGGTTTGCAGGCATTACATGGACTTTGGGTAGAAAGCGTCCAAATACTGTCATCATTGCATCATAGCATTCTCTGCCCAAGTTGAACTGAGCCTTCAGAGCCATTACTTGTGAGATGGCATCCAACTGACAAAGCTCAGTGTGCTCATGGAGCGGACGTTTTGCAGACTCCAACATTTCATTGAAGGCCTTTGGAGATTCCTCCATCTCCTCGTCCGAATCCCGAGCATCATCAAAGTCT
>NC_057799.1:463981288-463983493 GCF_018294505.1 Triticum aestivum | reverse complement strand
GCAAAGCAAGGTGGCGGCTATCCCGGTTTCATCTCTTGGTTCAAACAAACGGTAATTTCTATTAGACTTGTAGGCTAATTTGTAGGCGGCTATCCCGGTTTCATTCGCTAATTTGTGCGTAATGCAACAATCCTTTCATATTAAACTTGTAGGCTAATTCAGAGTCTATGGATGCCGAATTGAGACAAGTCGCTAATGGTTTTGACTATAAGGTCCGTTCATTTGACAAATACGACATCAACGGGTATCGCTTTCGTACCTATGGCAAAGAGCTATCTATGGCCGACCGAAAGTCTACAAATTGTTGTGTATCTGCTATCGGCGAAGGAGGTACCGAGTATTATGGGAGAGTTGAAGCAATTTATGAACTTCTATTCTATGGTGAAAACCCACCGAATGTCGTAGTCTTCAAATGTTATTGGTTTTAGCCGAAGGAGACTAGAAGAACTCATGAACATATAGGGCTAGTTGAAATCAACCAAAACACCCATTTAGATGTTCCTGATGTCTATATTACGGCTCAACAGGCAACCCAAGTATTCTATCTACCGTGGGCCTGCCAAACTAATCCAAATCTGAAAGGTTGGGATGTCGTTTATGAAGTGCCGCCACGTGCTAGACTATCTCCCCCAAAGGAAGAGGATTATGAACCTCACATTAACCCAGACACATATGAAGGAGAATTCTTCCAAGAGACACGTCTTTCCAAAAAGCGTTTCAAGAACCGCTATACTTCACCCCAAAACATTGAAGTAGACAGTGACAGTGAATCCGACATCACCCCAGAGGAGGAACAAGAAGAGCCGGAACAAGAAGAGGTTACTGCTGCGGATGACCTGTCATTGCTTGACCGATTACGTCAAGGTGGCCTTGCACATGTTGATGCCACTGAACCCTATGAGCCCGTCATTGATTATAGTGATGATGATGATTATGCATTTATTGATGATACTGATCGAGATTATTAGTAGTGTCAGGTATTAAATTTTTTAATGTTGTACTTGATGATGATACACTTAAGTGATACACATATTATTATTCATGTCGGTCTTTTTTTTATGTTGTACTAATTTCGTTTACTGTTTGTCATGGCAGGTGTTGAAAGATGGTGGGCGCTGGTCGGGAGCGCGCCAAGGCTCCTTCTTCCTCGGCGCGTGGTCTGAGGTCTTCGATTCCAGACGTACCTCTTCGCCGAGCGTTGCTGGACAGTATGTCCACACCGCCGGGCCCTTCTCCGTCCACCGCGGTGCCCAGCAGGGGACGAGGTAGGAAGAGAGGAGGTGGGGCACGTGGTCGCGGGAGAGGAGGTAGGGTGACTGCTAGGGCGCCTTCCTCGCCGCCACCCCCAGCTGTTTCACCCGAGCACGTGACTGCTAGGGTGGACTCGTCCGAGGAGGAGGCTACACGGACTCCGGTCCACGAGCCTCCGGTCCACGGGTCTTGGGCCCACGAGCCTCGGGTCGACTGGCCTTCGGCCCACGAGAGTTCGGCCCACGAGACCCCGGAGGAGCACACGTCCGGATGGGGTACCTGGCCGGATCAGCCCGAGGAGCCGAGTGGCCATGCTGATGATGGCGGGGAGCCGACTGATTTTGAGGAGGAGGGTGGCACCGTCTACCAGCGTGGTGCTACACGGCTCCCGTCCGTGCCGGCGACCCGCGAGCAGAGGTGGTTGATCTTCCCTGATGGGGAGAGGTACGTAAGTGCATTTAAAATTTTTGTACCTTCTGCATTCACGTTTCTTCAAATAACTAATGCGTTGGCCTTGTCATGCTGCAGGGGTTGGGACCACCATCATAGTGTCCGCCGGCCCAACTCCGTCCTTGGAGTTCTTTGCCGGCAAAACTTCCCGAGGTTTGTCACGTTGCCTGGTGAGGGTCGGCTTCCAGAGCTTGGGTTGAGCTGGGAGCACTACGTGGCTGCCCCGGCCCCGCCGGATGTCATTATCGACGGTGTCGTGTGCGACACGAGGGCAGACATGGTGATCAGGACGTTCTGGGTAATTTCTCCTTTACACATTTCAAAATCTTCAACTAGCTAGTTATTAATTGTACTAATCAATATTGTCTCATTTGATTGCAGACATTCTACAGGTGTGAGGAGGGATACGAGGAGGACTGCGCAAATGTTATCGAGAACGTCTGCAAGCGCCTACTCCAGAACTTACGGCACGAGGCTCGGGTGCAGGCTGTTCGAGACTACTAC